>NC_056743.1:965714165-965834165 GCF_019279795.1 Protopterus annectens
GATGTGCTCTTTTGATGTACAACGTATCCATTATATATTATAGTATGTAGTGACCCAAGGTCCAAGTAGTAGCTCGGCCATCTGAGACACTGTCAGGGAAGGAAGGGCATGCCCATCTTGAGGGGAGGGTGAGAACTTAGATGTACCTACTGATTAATTCATTGTGTAGGTTGGGGACACATAGGGTGGGAATAGTCCTAAAGTGGGAATAGGAAGGGAACATTGGCTGAGTTGCTGTGGAGGTGAGATGATACATCAGCACATCCCTGTTACAGCTCCAACCTCTGGACATTAATGGGTGCATGTGGAGGAGGGAAGTTAGAGCATAAAGAAGAAAAAACTCATTGATGGCAGTATGATGCTGCACTAGGTGCCTCAATCTCCTCACCAGCCGCCATCATGGGTCGAAGTAAGTATGGGGAAAGGAGGGGTGTCCAATAGACACAATGAATGAGGACAGTCTCTGGAGCAGCTGACAATCAATTGTAAGGAAGAAAAAATATTACATATGCCACGTTTTATGGCAATATCTGTAACCAGGCAACCTAATGAGAAATGCCACTGAGCTACTATTAGAAGTGAGGAGTGTAACCCAAAAATGACACAGATGTTTGCCTGTCAGGGATAGAGAGTTGTGTAATCAGGAGTAGAGAGTCTTTGGGAATCTTGACCGGAAACTTTGACCAGATGAAATCACAGTTTCCTCTGGAACCTGCCTGTAGATATACTCAAATGGATAACAGAAACTTGCCTCTGCAATAACAGGAGGGCAATAATGGATGAGCCTGGACATGGAGAACCAGAAACCTGTTGGTGTTTAAACCTGACCAGCTTAATTTAAGCTGAAGAGACTTTTGAACTGAAATAGGCTAGAACAAAATTCTAATTAATTTCATTACAAAATAAATTACCTTTATGTTGAACACTTCACTGTAAATAAAGTGCATTTCAATGAAAGAACAATCACCATGGTTTGTTAAATACTACACTGGTATTTTTGGTGGGAAAAATTTTGTCAGTATACCAAATAATGCTACTTTTTGTTCCTGATTAGCAGCATGCAAGTTGCACATACATATTTTGTATATTTTTCCCCAATACATGCCTAGTATAAGCTCTGTCTCTATCAGACATCACATTATCTAAGGGCGAACAACATTCAGGTATCTATGAGGGTGATTTTTACTCTAACTAGTATACAGAAAATGAGAGATTTGTTTATCATATGGCCTGACTTCCCAATCCTGGCAGGGATGTAAGTAGCTGCATCACTGCAAGGGATGTCTATGCCCCCTTGGTTGTATACATGTTCTCTCTCACATGCAATGACATGGGCAACCATCACTGGCATTGGTGGCCATGCCCCTAACTTCCTGCCATCTGCTCCCTGCATCATGATGGGCCTTTGCTCTTCAGCCAAGACTCTGTCATTGAGCAGCAGGATGAGCAGGTAGAAACCACTGTCCACCTAGAATGTGCACACCCCATCTTCCCTTCCTGCACTATGGGAAATGGGTTTCCCTGACTGCGCCAAAACACTGTCTTCTCCACTAACAGGGAAAGAATTCACAGCATATGTAGACATGGAATATCCTGATTTGATGGAATACCAAAATCTTTAAAAATAATTGCTATCTCCTGAAACACAAGGTACAACATCTTATAACTAGATATTTAACACCTGTAAAATGGCAACAGCACAAATGTCTGATCTAAAGTATATTTTATTCTTGTGGTGAGAACCAGAAATATACAGTAAAATTAAAACGACAGATATTTTAACTGTTGATAAATTCAAAAGGTCAGTCCAAGCAATTTACATAAATGAACTTTGTAGAGTGACCCCAAGCATATGATAAATTGTTTGTGCTAACTGAAAGATTACACACTAATGATACACCATTAGGAAATGGGCAATCTGAACCTATAAATAAAAATGTGCAGATTTCTAAGAACTCAAAGAAACTGAAAAGCAAATAAAACATGATGGTTCAGATATGGGAAGAGGGGCATATTGCTAAAATGATTTAATTAGTTACCACTGTACGTAACAAAAATGTGATTTTCCATTAGTCTGCTGGTAATGAAAATGTAATTGCTGTGCTTTTCAAATGTTGTTTCTGGCTAGCATTCTGATAATAAATTGTACCAGTGAAATGTGATAAAATAACTGCTAGAATATTAGAATAAGCACATTGTCTCTGTGTAACTAATGAATTAGGCAAACACGCAGTACTGGTCTATGGGACATAACTGGAGGGATTACTAGATTCTGAGAGCATGGTCACACTATTTAAGCAACCTTATGTCTACAAACATAAAACATATGACAAGAAAAAGGTGGAAATAATATGTATTCATAGCATACCTCTCAGTTGTCCAGATTTTCACAGAATCCCCAGATTTATGGCTCATAATTTTGGTCTATTCTTCATAATATTTATGGTTTTCTGGCAAATCACCGGGATGATGTGTGGACTGAAGTCACTAAATAATGACAGACATTTCAGTTTCAGGCTTCATATCCTTCAGAAAATGCTTGCTAACACAAACCCTGTTACTCTAGCAACATTCTAATTTACAAGAGTAATATTTAAAAACTGACCCTATTTTTGGGCCTTGTTCCCCCCATTTTGTCAGGCTTTGTCCAGATTTCTTGCACTAAGAGGTTGAGAGGTATGGTTCATAGACATAAGTAAGAGTATGTTATAACACATAGAAATTCATACACTAGTTGGTAAATTATTACATCCTCTGATTTTAGTTCCTAATTTAACACATGGTATTGTAATAGGTCATCTCTTCCCCATTTTGTGGCACTATAAAAGTTGTAAGGGGAGGAAGTACAATTAAATGCTCTGTGTCCTAAATATACCGCAAGTAAAAATGGGGGGGGGGGTGAAACAGCAGTCTGACACACTAAGAGTGCACAGTCCTGAATATACTCCTAGTAAAATGTGGGTGGGTAACAGCAGCCTGACACTCCATCAAAAATACACAACCCTGATAAAGAAAAGGTATACATGCAGAAACGTCAAAAGGAACTAAAATTTGGCTTTGGCTGGAAGGAACAGAAGAACCTGTGTCTGACCAGAACCCCCCTCCTTGATGATGTAGTAATTTATTCACAAGACTCAAAATCACATTTAGCCAAAGAACACGCTGTAATTAAATCTTTAAGACAACCAGGACATAGTGTTCACTCGTTCAAAGTAAGTCTTACATGATAGAAACCAGATACTTAGGATATGTGATTGGGAAACAGGTAATTAGACCACAAACATACAATATAGAAGTTGTCAAGAACTGGCTTAAATGAAACACCAAATGTCAAGTGATGGTATTCTTAGGTCTATCAGGCTACTATATACAGTCCATACAAACATTTGCTAAATAACTTGTCTTCTGAAAGAGCATACAAAAGTCAAGGCCCCCACTGAGGTAAGGTGGACTATAGCAGTTTCATTTTAACCAGCTGAAACATATTTTGTGTTCAGTGCCATTCCCCATCACTCTTAAATTCAATAAATCTTTCATTGTAAATACCACTGCATCTGAAGCAGGGTCATTAGATGTGCTACCTCAGGAAGTATATGCCAAGGAACACCCAGTCTGCTACCTCAGCAAAAAGTTAAGTAGGGCTGAAACAAGATGCTTTGCTACAGAATGAAAGTGCCTTGTGATTTAGTGGCACTCACTTTATTGCAATATTATTTGGTGAAATGCAGTTTTGCATCATATTTATTTATTTAGAATAGTATTAAGTAGTGGAGAACACTGATCCAAATGAACCATTTTTAGGATTAGCCCAGCTTTACATAATACTAAGCTACAATTAAAAAATGAGTACATTACATACTCATACAAGTAAGGCAACTGACTGTTTACCCCTGCAATGGTAATACAATGTGGGTTTTTGTCATTGTAGTTCGTAAATTTTACCATTAGGCATAAGCCCAACAAAACAGATACAAAGGGTACAAAGGGAGATAGGTTATCACATTTCTAGTAACCCATTTTGCTCATGACAGAACTGGGCATTCTATGCTGCAGGGGTCATTTTGGCCTAAAGGCTATTGAAATGCTGTTTGATGTGCTGTTATGATTTCTGATGTATCCATCATATACATGGTATGAACTCACAATGTACATATACCACATTATTGTAGGAAAATTTGTAACAGGAAAAAACAATAAAGAGAAAAAACACGTGTTAATTGACCAACTGAAGGTAAGCCATACTGTTATATCACTACTCTGCCTGAACTGGCACAAAATATATCACCATTCTAAAAGTATAATCATCAGGTTTAAGAACTCATTTAAATACTTTCAGTTACTACAGCAGTATTCATCATATTCAAAGTCAAGTAAGAGAAAAACTAAAGCAGGTGTATTTGTACAGAAAACATCATGTTGTTCAGCACAAAATCTAGAAGAATGACTATTTTCTATTTAACAGATATGTTTTTTATTATGTGTAAGCAAAGGAGAATTACTTTAAAACATAGCAAGATAAGATGGTATGGTGAATATAAAGGACAGTATTCTGAGACATCCTCCATAGATGAGCTGCATAGTTGGCTCACTTTGGTAGAACCACACCTCTTGGATACAATGTAATTCACAAGCATGTCTCTGAATCCTATTAACTTCCTCCAGTAAATGTCTCTGAAATGCTTATCATGCAGCTAAAACAGTTGACTATAGCTGTATAACACTGATCTGCACATCTGTAGTCTACTCCACTAAGGAACCAATATTCCTTCCTGAAGTGAATGGATGCAATGTTGCTATTAGTAGTGTACACCATTTGTGGAAGTTGTGTAATATGAGCATCTCTGAATCATTGTACTACACAACTTCAGTACCAGTGAAGATGTCAATTATGTGCAGACTCCTAATTTAATAGCATATGCAGACTGCCACAGTTGCATGTATCTCAGAACAAAAATTGTTGCTCAGTTGCGAGTCGCTGCACAGCTGAGCACTGACATTTTCAGAATTGCTTTGTATTGTGCATTAAGCAAAGCCATGCAAAGAGGCCTTTTGTAGTATGCAAATTTTTATGAATATCATCTTTATTGTTGCTTGGGATGTAAATCACTACAAAAGAGTAATATTTCATGTATATAAATGTTCATTTTTATGTTGATGAGCAAAGCTAGGCAATAAAAAATTAAGCAAAAATTGGCATTAAAAGTAATTTACCACATTTCTTAAACTAATATGAACAACTTCAAAACATAATAGACTACTGCAATTACAGAAGCAGTATAACATATAACTAGCTAAAAATTAATGCTATTTGTACATATTGTGGAAAATGAATGCAGCTGAAATGAAAATATGTAATCAGTTTTAGTCACAAAACAGACTTTAAAGGCTAATTTTACCAAAATGAAGATTAAACTTTGGTCTATATCAGAAAGTAAACAGCAGTACTTTTTAACAAACCTCAGTGCCCAACCCAACTAGAAACAGAAAGTCTCTGGTTCTTCTCCAGGCAAAAAGGTCCCAGGCCTCTATCTGATAAACAGTTTTTGAAAATTCTGCCTTCACTACAGCCATTGACTGTGTCTCAAGTCCTTTCTGCAAGGACAATAACTATCTCTTAACACTTTCAGACTCCTGTGTTTTTTTCTTCTGATTTCAGCTTCTCAGCCCTTTCTTTTATACACTTTTGCAGACACCTGGACCTGAAAGAGATACATTTTATTGACACAATTTACGCAAGCAATAACAATGCAATCCTTGTTTGTAGCAGCAGTTCACACACTTTACTGATGAAAACCACCGTGCTACTTTATATTTGTCCCCCATTGCTTAAAACCATCAGTTGCATGCCCTTGTTGGGTCTGTCCACCTCTGACAAACCATCTGTTTTATGATGGTTGGAGGTAGTCACATACCATACTTTAGATTTAAAGGGCTGTAACAACAAGGCTTCACGTTGCCTTCTTTTGCTGGTGAAGTCACAGCAGTAACTTTTGTAACCATTTGAAATGTCTGGACCCGCAAGAGTGAGTCCTAAGATGCGGTGACTGAATGGCTGAAAGATCAGAGTTGTATATATCAAGTCCAGGATGCCATTTCAAGGGATATTCCCTTTAGGTATGGCTATCTTGTAGTTGGTATATATAAGTTTCAGGGTGTGGAGGCCTTTTTTGTGTGGTGACATTTCAGTAGGGAGCCGGTAACTTCCCTACCAAGCAGATAGTACCTCAGTGCCTACTTAATAGACTGGCTCTCATGGCAGAATACTTGGCCACAATCCTGATCAGCTTACTACTTAAGTAACAAATGGGATACTCCTCTTAATCAACCTTTTGGGATAACACTGTGCCCAGGCCCAAAATGGACACTTCCATGTATACAATGAATTGTCTGGTAAAATCATGGGATGGTAGCATGTGTTCAGAGACTAAGATGTTCTTCAGTTTTGTGGAAAGGAGTCTCTTCATCTACTGTTCATTTGTCTTTTGTGGGCATCTTAACCCATGTCCAAATGAGTAAGGAGCATGCAATTATGGCAAATTATGGGATGAATTTTCTATAATATCCATCCAGGCCAAAAGAGGCTCTAACCTGCTTTTTTCTTGTGAAGCTAGCTATGTTATTTACTGCCTCTACATTTTCCTTCTCTGGTTTGATAATGCCCCTTCCCATTACAGAGTCTTGGTATTTACCTCTGCTCTTCTAATTTTACTCTTAGGAGCATTTACAGTATATTCTGCCTGTTGTAGGAAGTTTTAAGACTGTTTGTACCCTGGGTAGGCATGAACCTTAGTCTTCAGACTGTATGATTACATATTTAAATATACACAGGCAAAGGGGATGTGAGGCTTAAGGAACCTGTAATTTTGCTGTTGGAAGGTGGCTGGAGCACTAAGAAAACCAAAGGAACTACCCTGTATTGGAACAGGCCATCAGTAGTGGAAAAACTGTTTTATCCTTATCTTCTTCGGCTTGGTGACTCTGCCAGTAGCCTTTTGTTAACAAGTTTAGAAGTTAGCCTTCCACAGTTGTTTGATTAGTTCACCTACCCTAGGCATAGGATAACTATTGAACTTAGAAATACTGTTTAATTTCCTAAAGTCTTTGCAGAACTTAATGGTTCTGTCTACTTTTGGAGTTATACTATTCACTGCTAGATTCTTGTCTAAGCATCTTTTTACCTCTTCTCAAGCTGTTTTTCTTTGGGATTCTGGAATTTTGTGAACCTTCAGGTTAAATGTCTCTCTGAGTTGGTTTCAATATGCACTTTAGTTAGGTTAGTCTTTTCCAGGCAGTTCTGAAAATATTTCTTTGTTCTTTAAAGAAACTCATGTACTTCCTTTTTTTGGGCTGTTGACAAAGTGTTATATCATAGTACTTTAGATATACACAATAGCCTTCTTTCCTTATTAGGTTTCCTGGTGTTAGCTGCCAAACTAACCACAGCTGTCTGTTCCTCCTTCCAGAATTTCAACACATTAATGTTATATATTTGTCTTGGACGTACGATATTCATCATTCCCACTGCTCAGAAAACAACAACCAGCCAGCTTCAAAAAGCTCTGTCTCTGTCTACTCATTTACTGAGGCTGTTGACTGGCTAATCCCAAGTAAGGAAATCAGCGATCAGACCAAAGTTCTCTTCAGTACTTTCTTGCTGTCTTGAGAATAAACATCTCTCTTACTTCATAGGAATAGCAATTACTAAGAGCTTCCTTCTGGCAGAAAAATCCCAGTTGGGGAATCTCTCCATTCTGAAATCATTGCCCTTGTAGAAAAATAATTTATTTTCTACTTTTTGGCAGAAAACAGTATTTCCCCTTTAATAAATCCAATATTTTTTCACAATATAGGAAGTTTCCTGTCAGGGGCTGCTGTTGCTTTTTAAGTTTTTATTTACATGTTTGGGGCTAATTTGTAGAACATTGTGTACTGCTTGTTCACATTTTGACTTTTGTGAAACAGAAAAGTTTATGAATGAACAGGCAGGTTTTTTCACTGTCACTGTAGTGGTTATACTTACTTCACAACAACCTACTCACCATTTTTATTCTGTGTCTGTGCAAGTGTATGAAAACTACAAACAGAGGACCTCTGTTCTGTTTTTATATTTTATAATTTAAGGGAGTGGGGAAAGTATGCCTAATGCAAGTATGCTGCTTGTAAACAGCTAGTGACAATTTACTTTTCAGCCATGGGAGCCTGCAGGATTTTTGCAGGGGGGTGCAAACCCAGACCCTCCCAACGCAGCCATTCCAGTGTCCCATTACTTGGCTATTTCTCCCCAACTGCCATAAACACTGTTCAAAACTCTCAGTGTGCATACTGTTTTATGCTTTACTTCTACAATGATTACAGATATTTGGATTTAATTTACAACTTTTATTTCAAACTTTATAGCAAAAATACTGATAGATATTTGCTAAACAAAGCAATAGTCTTACAATGAAAACAGACTTAGCATTAAAACTGCTCTTCCTTTGAAACTCACATTCACTGTAACAGCATTGAAACCCACATTCAAAGAAAATGCATCTGGCCAGTAGCAGACTAGGTTTACCTTTGGGCTATTTTCAAATCATAGGCCCCTTGCACACATTTTTAGATCCATGCAAAAGTTCTTGATTCGCCTTCCTGACTGTATTAATTATAATATATAATAATTGAATCATATCCCTTGTATAATACAGCACCACTTGTTAGATTGTGTTTTAAATTTATACTTTTGAACATTTTTACAGTAAGCAATGAAAGAAAACATATGAACCAATAATGACAAACTGCCCAGTTCAGAACATTTCAACCATAAAAGGCCACTCAAACTTCTGCCATTACAATCCCACAATATCAGTCAATGTGCACAATCTCTGCAGAAGTAAATGTCATCTGAATAATTCCACATTAAAGAGATCTGAAACTAATGAAGAGGTTGTTGCTAGAAAACAACTTTATATTTCAGTGTTTCATTTACAAATCCAGTGCCTGCAGGCCTTAAAAAATAAATTGCCTATTTTATATTAAAAAATAGTAAGCTGGTATATTGCAAAAGGGAGTAGATGGCAAGTTGAAAAACAGGTTCTTAGTTACTAGGTATCACATCCAAAGGAGGACATACTCAGGACTGCAGCACTCCACTCCCTTAAAATACAAATCTACATGCTGTGGGAGTAGAACCTACAGCCCTCTACATCAAGATGCAAGTATGCTACCCGCTGTGCTGCTAACACTGCTATTTTATACTATATTCTATACCACAATAGTGATACCATTTGTTAAAAAAAACAGTTGCGCATTTTAGGTAAACAGCATAAGGGGCACTAAACTTCTCTTCCATTGAAGCTCTCAATTCCTAGAAAATGCACTTGAAAATAAATTCCACCTGCTAACTCTAAATAGGGCATTTCACTGTCTCTCGGCGCACACACACACACACACACACACACACACACACACACACACACACACACACACACATGACCATACCTCTCAATCTCTTAGCACAAGAAATCTGGACAAAGCCTGTTATAATATTAAGGACAAAGGTCCAAAACTGGGGACACATTTAGAAAGTTGCTAGAATAACAGGAATTGTGTTAGAATGCATTTTCTAAAGGATATGAAATCTGAAACTCAAATACATGCCATTATTCAGTAACTTTTATCCTTAGCTCATTCCAGTGATTTGTCAAAAAAAACAGAATTTTTATGAGGAACAGACCAAAAGTATAATGGAAAAATCTGGACATTCTGTGAAAATATGCACAGTTGAGAGGTATGCACACACATGCACCCCCTACCTCCTTAGAAAGTGGATACAACAACTATGTTTGCATTAGTAGGCTATTACTGAGGATATAAAGTCTAAAACTCAAATGTCTGCCATTATTTTCTGACTTCAGTCCTCAAAGATTTACAAGAAAAAACACAATTTTTAGAAAAACAAACCAAAAATATAAGGCAAAAATCTGGATAATAGTGAGGACCCCGCGCACACATACTCCTACCTCCCTTTTACTTACACACAAACACACACGCGTGTGCACACACACACACACACACATACACACACACACACACACACACAACCATACCTCTCAATCTCTTAGCACAAGAAATCTGGACAAAGCCTGTTATAATATTAAGGACAAAGGTCCAAAACTAGGGACACATTTAGAAAGTTGCTAGAATAACAGGAATTGTGTTAGAATGCATTTTCTAAAGGATATGAAATCTGAAACTCAAATACATGCCATTATTTAGTAACTTTTATCCTTAGCTCATTCCAGTGATTTGTCAAAAAAAAAAACAGAATTTGTATGAGGAACAGACCAAAAGTATAATGGAAAAATCTGGACATTCTGTGAAAATATGCACAGTTGAGAGGTATGCACACACATGCACCCCCTACCTCCTTAGAAAGTGGATAAAACAACTAGGTTTGCATTAGTAGGCTATTACTGAGGATATAAAGTCTAAAACTCAAATGTCTGCCATTATTTTCTGACTTCAGTCCTCAAAGATTTACAAGAAAAAACACAATTTTTAGAAAAACAAACCAAAAATATAAGGCAAAAATCTGGATAATAGTGAGGACCCCGCGCACACATACTCCTACCTCCCTTTTACTTACAGGCAAACACACATGCGTGTGCACACACACACACACACACACACACACACACACACACACACACACACACACACACACACACCTCTCTTAAACACTTAAATACACACATGCACACACCTACCTCTCACTTGTACCTTTGTCCGCAGTCCAAATATCTTCTGGAATTCAAATTCAGGGCAGGCGCAGAAGATGAAGACGTAAACCATCGGTCACACAGATGCAGAAGCATCTGTGCAACTGGACACAAAGGGCATTCTTAAAGAAGCACGCCCTAAAAAAAAAAATAAAAAGCATATTTTTTTATTTAAAAGAAAATTAAGCTCCCGGCCAGCCGGTTCCATGCGGTGCAAGTGCACCCCCTTGCACCTGCCTGCAGGCACCCTTGCTTTCAGCCAACTCACTTCAGAAATACTTAACTGCTTTTGCTGGTTCTTCCCTAGTTACAGCATGGATAATCATTCCAGTCCAGTTTTCTCTTCTCCCACAGTAGCTAGGAAGAACAATCACTACCAAGAAGTCCTTGCCAGTGTCTCAGACTCATTCTAGGCCTCAGCCAATAGTGGGTAAACCTGCAGTGGCAATTGTTTGTACCTGAGACCACTTGCTTACCTCTCTGGCTTTCCCTGTTGTAGTCCTTTCAGCCAGCATGATTCAGAGGTCAGCCATGTCCTCTTTGGCTGTTCCCATATCTGCTATGGACATGGGAGAAACATCTTCTGTATATCTGGGAGACAATCTGGGAAATTCTTCATAGGCAACAGAGAAGACTATTAGACCATGAAGACATCCCTACTTTGTCTCTGTTATCTTCTGCTGGAAATTCTTTTGTGAGAAAACAAAAAGTTAAACATTGTTCCTTGGATTATGTTATTACTGTCAGAACAGATGAACTCCTTACCATAGCTAGACATGCATTTTAGGCAGTAAATCCTGATACACACAAACCATTACAGATGGGCACCCCATATAAAGTTATTTCTGAGGAAACAGGGGCTGATGTTTCTCATTTGGAGAGAGATGGGGCTTCATCAACTGCAGATTCCCAAGGCCTACTCTTTAATTTGGTGGACAAGTTTAGTTATTTTCCTCCTGTGGAGAAATTTTCTTTTAACCAGACCATTTCCAAGACAAATTAGGTATTTTATGGGAACAAATTGATGTTCTCCCTGAATGGAGGAGATATTATCCCCGGGATTCATGAAGCTAGTGCCAGGCGCAGGTGTAGCATAGGCAGTATAATGCCAAATATGGCCGTCGAGCGATTCAGGTACGATCCAATTCCACGTGCACTACTGGTGTACACCAGAACTGCGCAGCCCTCGGCTTAGGTATGTTAATCACCCCATGTGCAGTGCCACACCATGCAAATGAAGGTATATAGCGATTCATGAAGTGGTGCAGGCATAGCGTAAGCCCACAGAAATGTAAACCAAAAAACACGGTTTACATTTTCCCAAACAGAACATCGGAGCTATGGAAGCGGCCCAGGCTCATGTATTACAAAGTTAACATATGCCAATGGCTAAATACACAGCCAATGGCATAAGAAAAGATGCACAACACCTAAAAAACAACATTTAATGTCATGTCCACAGTAACGCAAAGTACAACTGCAGGGCATGTGTGCGCAAAAGGGAACACAAAGAAAATATATACAAATGTCATAAAATCGCAATGTAATACAAATCAGGATTTCACAATAATACGCAATGGTATGCACGGTACACCACAACCAAGCTGCAAGGGTTGCGAAGGGTCTGTGACAGTGTTCGGTGCAGTAACTATGAATTAGTAGTCAATGCCATGCAAATGAGGCAGGTAATACTGAATCGCAAATGTCCCGCCGGATTAAAGATGTACCATACGGTGCAGCGCTATAACACCGAGGAGTGGCTCAGAGGTATACATGACATCAGCAGTGGGGTGTGCCACCGTAGCTGTAAGAACATTGGAGCAATGCAAATCTGACCTGGCCATTGCTAAGCAAAGCTGCAGGACAGGGGTGGGGAGGTAGGTATAGAATCGTTTAGCTGAGAGCACATATGGTGCCCAAAAGCGCATGTGTACAGGGATGAAAACATGCCCAAAACCCGGTAAGCAGATGCACGCGCTGCAAACCATAGCACAAACAGGAAGGTCAGAGGAAGAAAAGAAGGAAATGCCGCAGTAGGGTAATTGGAGTACAACTGAGCAATTAACACCTATTAACTCACAGCAGGCATTCGACGGCAGCTGACAAGTCTGCTCGCAGAAACCTGCAAAACAGGATAGGGGAGGCGTCGGATTGCAAAGAAAGGAGAACTGTCATAGCAGAGCAAAGCAAACCTACAGTAGACCGGCAATAGAACACATTACGCAAGATAAGCCAGGCCTAGAAAAGTACAAATGAAAGCAGGCTGCTGGATGCATGCCAGAAAATGGTAGGTGAAACGTGAAGAAATGTAAAGGGAAGGGCAAGAGGTAATCCACGGTAGCCAAATGTAATTCAACACCAAAGGCACCACAATAGTAGTTCCTGTAGTAAAACACATAAGATACCCTGTAGCTATGATCGTACATACACACCCTATGACATCATCGGTGTTCACAGCACAATAGTATAAAGTGTGAAAGCACCCTACACACACCTGTGTATTCCCAAACACTGCACCATAGGTGTAAACACACAGGGAACTTTTAAAATGTACATGTTGGGAGCTGCCATAGCTGTGATTCATCACCATGTGTTAGAGACTGACGGTGTTGTGGAGGATGATGCTGACAACCACCGCAGGCCCCGGAGGAGGAGAAGAGTGTTCAGACTAAGGGTAACCTACCAGGGGCTACATGATCTGGAGATAGCAGAGCGCTACAGGGTGGACAGGGACATCTTACAGCAAATAGTTGAGCTGTGCCGGCCACGCCTGAGAACCAGAAACAACAGAGGGGAACCCATCCCAGTGGACACGAAGATATGTGTAAGCTTGCGAATACTAGCCACAGGTACCTTTCAAAAGCCAACTGGAGATATAATGGGGATCTCACAGGCATCAGCATCCAGGGTACTACACCAGTTTCTGGATGCCATGTTACCACATGCCAATGAGCATATATACTTCCCCCAAACTCAGGAGGAGTTGGCCAGCAATATGCGTCACTTCTACCATGTGGCACACTACCCGGAGGTACTGGGTGCGATAGACTGCACGCACATACATATCAAGTCACCACCCGATGAGCATGGTAGGCGCTACATAAACCGCAAGGGATTCCACTCCATCAACTGCCAGGTCATGTGCAATGCCCAGGGCATTATCATGGATGTGTGTGCTGGCAGCCCTGGAAACTACCATGACTCCCATATCTGGCATGCCTCACAGCTGTATCAGGTATTTGTCAGTGGGGACATCCCACATGGCCACCTTGTGGGGGATGCTGGCTATGCACTGGAGCCGTGGATGATGCCTCCCATCAGAAATGCACACACACCCATGCAAGAATGCCATAATGAGGCACAAGCACAAACCAGAATCATCATAGAGCGTGTGTTCAGGATGCTGAAATCACGGTTCCATTGTTTGGACACATCTGGTGGAGCCTTGCAGTACTCTCCAGGCACGTGTGCCCACATCTTCATATTATGTGCCATGCTACATAATATGATCCTGCGGAAACAGCGGCAGCAGGGACAAAATGGTGAAGGCCCTCATAGCCCACCGCAATTGCCAAGGCCATCACATGCACAGAGGGATTCAGACCACGAACACCCTGTGCCAGCCCCAGTAGGCAGACGGAGGCATGCCCAATATGCCTACGCCTTGGCAAAGAGGGAACGTATAGCACATACTCGGACAGTGTAGGCCCCTATGGACTGACACACCTCTATACCTGCACACACAGTAAAATGGATGGCACACACACACACGACCACCTGTAAATTGTAATGTATAGGTGGCCTACTGTGTGAATCCTACATAGGCAGCCCTCAAACATTGTACACACAACAGCTATTGGAACAAGGAATGTCAACACCTGAACAGTACATGTGCCTATCAGCATATAGGTTCCTAGGTACATCGTTAGGTACACGCCTGATTGTCAGAGGCCATACACCAAACGAGGCAAACAGTGTCTGCTGTTGCCACAACATTGAGTAACCAACTGTCGCTCAGTGGAGCAGAGGTAATCACGGGATCACATGTGTGTGCGCACTGTTCTCCACACACACTGCACGGATTCCCTGCTGTGTTAATGAGGGGCTCCACATAATATAATCATGGATGTTGTGTCAACGCATGGGGTGTACCCATGACAGGTATTCGTCACCCCAGCATGCTCCACCTATGGTCGTTTGAAGGTGTAGCACATTATCGTGTATGGCTCACTGTGATATACATACCCAATGCTGGAGCACATCCAGTAAACATCACATGGACATACCATTAATTGGACGCATCCATATGTAAACTAAATGAGTTACCCATGTGAGTGCAGTATGGAGTAACAGCCGTAATATACTCCACATACAAAACACCATAACACGTGTACAAATCCCAGATGGCCAAGTGATAAATGCAGTGACCGTCATGCATGTTCCCAGTCCCACGTCCTGCAAGGGATGTAACGTAATCCCGAAGGCACGAATAATGCATGTCGGATGCAGGTCATCAGATCATGTTTAGCACACGTTAGCGGGAATATGCATTGCCCAGTGCTGGTAAGCGTCATTTAAATATGACTATACGGATATGCACGAAACAGGGATAAGCTTCTCTGAATATCGCACAGATCACGGTCAATGATGTCCAGAACAGGTGAAACCAGCGTTATTCACCCTTGTACTAATAGCGCCTGCTCTGAAGGGTAAAATGACCACTACCAGGAATAGAACATGCAATCATGTATACAATCACCTAACACTATGGTAGCCAAGATGTACCTATGGCAGGTGTGTAATGTGACAGATTCAGACACAAACGTGCAGAGTCCAAGAAACAGTATACACCGACAAGTACACAATGAAAGGTGTATTTTGCCTGTCACTTCCTCTGTCAGATATATATATATATATATAAATATATATATATATATATATATATATATATATATATATATATATATATATATATATATATATATATATATACATATATATATAATACAGATAGAAAGGGTGATAGAGAGATATATGTTGATATATACGGATTCACCGATATCTGCAAATATATAGATAGGTCAATGACATTCATAAAACCTTGGAGGTACAAATAAATAGGTTACCGCCAACTATGGACTGTGTCACATACCAACACGCGTAACCATGAGGCTGAAAGACCAAAAGAACACAGCACCGGAACACTAGAACCGCGAGTAATATTATCACGATATGAAGGGACATTTAGTTACCGCTGTCGGTGTTGCAGTCCACGTAGGTACTGTGTTCAACTGTGTTTGTGATTGCCATAGTCTGTGTATGTGTGTGTTGAGGGTGCCGTTTGCATTTCCGTGTGACTGTAATGTGTGTGTGTGTCTGCATCGTGTGTCTGTTAGTGCCAACTCGGAGGTAGATCATTACGGTAGGTGTGGTTATAGCTAGCCGTAGGCATACGGTTACCATCTGTCCCACATTAGGAGGGACAGCCCCTCCCTGGACAGTTGTGTCCTGACATAAAACATTACAAAGGGCAACTGTCCAAGATTGTATGACATTATTATGTCCCATATATTATGTAATAGTTGCATTAAATAGTTATGCCTGTATGTAAGAAATGTAAATGTTACATGCAATATGATAAGTAGCCAAAGTCCTACAACAATAAGTATGTATTGAGGATAAAAGTATCTGCTATCCTGTGTACTGACCGTGGGTATGTGTCGGCCTGTAAACACCGATGTGTGTCCCGCAAGTGTCCCACAATGGCCATTTGAAAAGGTGGCAACCCATGCCAAAGAGGTTCAGTTACCAACACAACTGCAATGACTGCAAATATCTGGGACAGAAATACATGGGACAGCTGTCATTTAGTAACATTCCTTTACATATCACTGTAATTCCGGAGGTATGGAAGTATCAACCTCACCTGCATACTATATAGAAACCAATTAACAATGGCCCAATGTATATGCCCGTAACAAAAGTCTACTAACTGATAGCTCTTTAATTAGGGAAGGAGCCCACACACATATATGGAATATGTAGAAATGCAAGCGCACAAACCTGTATATGCTACGTACACCCACCTACATCCCCCACACATGAAACTATAGCAATACAGACTGTAATTACAGCACAAACATCCAGTCAGTTAATTACATCTGCAGAAGCGTTAACATGCCTTGTGAGAAACACATTTAAAGGTGCCATGTGAAATCGTAACCATTGTATAATGGAACAAATGGTGATGTTACAGGTTTTGTTTGCAATAGTCCCTTATCAGACAGTTGGGATGACAGGTACACTCACATGTAGAACCACATACTCTAGCCGTCACACACAATCCATGGGGGACATGAATCCAAACTATCCGTGTCTCTACACATAGCAGTTGCAATTACTCACAACAAAACACAATACAGGCCGTCTCCCCGAAGGTAGGGCAAATGGGCAATGCCCAAGTGCAGAATTCAATTATACCCCACTGTTGCCACATAATTGGTGAATGGAGTAGCTGCACAGCTGATGTGCAAGTAATAAGTCACTCAGGAACACCAATTGGCAGCAGGAAACCACAAGTTACAGGTATCGACATGGAGATCCTCCAGAAGGGCCTAAATGAGACTGATGCATGGTGTCAAAGCCATGGTCTCAAGCTAAATGCAAAAAAATGCATAGTAATTCCCTTTGGAAAAAACAGAGTACCCGCAAACTACAACATAGGAGGTAATCCCCTGAAATCTGAAGAAGAAATAAGGGATCCGGGATCTAGGGACCCAAGTAGATAGCCAGCTTTCCTTTGATAACCATGTTGCCAAAGTGGTTAGAAAATCCTTCTATGTGACCCATCTGATCATGAAAGGGTTTGCATCAAGATCAAAGGATGTAATGGTGCCCCTCTACTCTTCCCTCATCAGACCCATTATTGAGTACAATGCACCAATTGGAATGTACCTGGCTAGACATCTCCAGCAGCTGGAGAGACCACAGAGGTACCTAACCAAGAGAATTATTGGCCTCAAACAGTTGCCCTATGCAGCACGATTGAAAAACCTAAGACTGTTCTCTGTTGCATACCGCTTTCTCAGAGGTGATCTCTGTCTAACGTACAGAGCCATGTCCAACCCAGAATTGTTGAACATGCTCCATCTTAGCAAAACCAAATCTACTCGAGCTACATGCTCTAGGGATATAAACCTCAACACAACAATGAATAGAACATGCTGGAGGTATAGATTCCCTTCGCAGAGACTTCCCTTACTATGGAACAGGGTCCCAGTCTACATAATACAGAGCTCCTCACTATCACTCTTCAAGAGGAACCTTGATGAGTGGATGGGTAACAGAAAGTTCACACCGGGGATCACACCAACAGCACTACTATATAGGGACCAAGGGTACTAGCTGCTAGTACAAGGGTCTAGGGAACTACTAAAGGGGTGGTGAATACCGCACAAAGTGGCTGGGCTAATATATGCCTTTGGGCAGATAGCTCAGTACCAACCTATGAACCTATAAGGATGACTTGCCAGACATTCAAACCGTATGCTCATACCATAGAACTGTTTAAACAGTGTAAGAGAGATAGTCAAGAAAGTCCGGAACAATAACAATGTATGTGGAACACTTGGTATGTAAGTGTATGTATAGCCTGTTTTGTATTAATTATGTTAGTGTATGTATAGCCTGTTTTGTATTAATTAAAAGTGTCCACAATGCATAAAGTGGGAAAAGGTATTATGTAGTGATGTTTTGCTGAGCATAGTAACGCTTGTAGAAATTGTGTGTCCTGCAGTGGGCCACAAGGTAAACATCACAGACACCACAAGGGATGCTACATGAGGGCTTTAAACAGAACAATTCCATACCACCCGCCGTCAGTGGTAGGGTATGTCCAACAAGTACGTGCCATAGCAGGGGATAGTATATGTCAATATGCTGTCACAGTAGGCATGTGTATGGGCATATAACGACAATGACATGTCTAAGGTGGTCCTGCTGTGCAAGTATGCTTTGCATTATGGGATACTATGTAAAATATGTGTAATGTACAGTATCGTAGGTAGATATGTCAGATATTCTACACAGCATGACAGGCATATCAAGCATACCAAAGGTATCATCTATTGGCATGTACAATATACAATAACAGGATACATATAGCTTGTAGTCATGGGACAGTGTAATAGCATGATAGCTAATCTAAATAAAGAGCTACTCAATTAACCATGCACAAAGGACATGTAATAGCTTCACAGGTTCATAGTGGGGTACTGTGCAGTCTGGCAAGTCTATGTGTAAGCTCAACTACAGTGTTCCCACCAGCAGCACCTCTCTAAGGTAGTGTCCGGTCTTTGAACAGCAGAGCCATGTGTTACCTGCACCTCTGCATAGTACAGCCACTGCAGTGATCCCTGGCGTACATGTGTCTCCCATCCACCAAGTGAGGTATCACATGAACAGTGCTACTGAGTGCCCCTGTGTGATGTACATAGGAATCATGTTCCAAAGCATGGTGAGTGCCTGGTTTGGGTATGTAACCCTCAAGCACATCCCACTCATCATTGTGTGTGTGCACATATCCATGAGCATGTTGCTGGCTGGGCTTTTGCTTATGTCGCTTATGTGGAGTATATCCATGAATATTGTTGTGGACATGGGCCCTGTCTGTTCAGCGGAGGTCACCCCTCAGTATGTAGTATGCAAATGTGTACAGATGTGGTGTCCGTCGTTCTGCCGCATACGTCAACTGTCGGAGCTCAATAAACGTCATGGTGTGTTAATGTTGTGGTATGTAAAGCCATAGCTGTTGTGTAAGGTACACCCTAAACGGGGTGCTGTACCCTTGAATGTGTGTATATGTCTGGAGTTCAGAGGTACAATGGGTGCCTATGTTCCAGCTACAAACCCAGTACAGATAAGTGTGGCCACGTAGAAGGATATCCATGCCAGAGTGGCAATATGGTTATCAAAGGAGTGGGTGCGACATACGTTTGTACTATGATCATGTACAATGTGACATGTATGTAGGGGACTACCACCTATGTGATAGTCAGTGGGTGAATAGTGTAATGCAAAGGGGATGTTCATGCACCTTGTGTCATGCAGCTCGAGGCCATGATATTGATATCAGGTATCCGTCACAGTGACACCCTTATGGAGGGAGTCAGTATCAGCTGGTGGATCAATCATGGCACTTTGTATGCAGATGTCTGTAAAGCTAGGCAGGGAAAGTCCCTCTGTGCTAGCCTGTACCTCAGGGAAGCATATACCGAACATGAGGGGCCCTATGACTGAGGACTGTGGTACGCCAAGTGTAACTGAAATACAGTAGATACTATGTTATGCTACCCTCATTGTGTGTGTCCTGTCCGTGAGCCACTTTGCATAACATCATGAGACATAGGGTTCGATGTGCAGGTGGATGTGTATGTTGTCAATACCAGAATGGAGAACGGTGCTGAAAGGCAATGAGAGGACAATGTAGGCTGTGTGGACCCCCTTACCATCATCAACTACCCTGGTAACTGTATCAAAAGAGTCCACCAGGTGTAGGAGCCATGCTCTGGCCCTAACAAGTCCAACCTGGGTGGCATCAAAGGACCGGAGCCCACCAATGTTTCTGTGAATGACTTCCATGATGATGTGCCCCATAGCCTTGCAGAACAGTCCAGTCAGGTGTGTAGGGCAATAGTCCCCCCTTGTGCATTGTGGCGCCACCTGTGTGGAGTGTGATAACTGTTGCTGTGTGGCATTCAGGGGCCACAATGTCTGATACAAGGCTATTACTGAATATGGTGGCCAAGTGGGGAGACATGTCGTTCAGAGGTTTGTGTAAATCACAGCCTGGGATGTTGGATGGTCACATGGGGCCAGTGTTCCAGGCCATATAGAGTTCAGGTTAGTACTGTGTAGTTGTGACCGCAGGGACACCGCAATGTTCCTGCATGGATTGTGGCCCTGTAGGGAGTGAGAGGGTGTAATGTTAGCATTGAACCCATCCACCAGCATGTTGCCAACATCACCTGGTTCTGTAATGTTCCTGAGTAACTGTTGCATGTCAGAGCAGATGTGGGTATTGCCATTGACTACTGACATACCTCCATAATGCCTTGTGGTACACCCTGGAATGTGTTGCAGTAATGCTTATGTAGCTAGTTTCGGAGTATGTGATGAGGGATCCTGTAGCCCTACTGAGGCTGACCAATGAGCTACCCCACCCATGGGATTGTACTCCACTTTGCAACAGCCTCCACCTGTTGTTGTAAATTATGTCCATGGAACTGGACCCCCAGAGTGGCGTCCGTTATCTGGTGGGTACCATCATGGCTCTGTGTGGAATAGCATGATCCATGCAGTTGTGTAAGTGCTAATGAAGTGCACTGGGGTATGTTTCAGCATTTATATGTGCATTGTCCATTTGCATGGGTGTCATGATGTTAACTACTGCTGTCATAAGACGTCTGTAGTAGGCGTTGTAGTACTCTTGTACTGTGTATGCCGTGAAGGGTGTGGTGCCGGGATGTGGATAACAAGGGTGATTAGCATATGTTTGGAATCCACCAATGAGGGGATAACCCTAGGTGTGGAACACCAGTCACATGTTTGTAGTGTCCATGTCAAGGATATTGCTGGTCTTGGTGGTGGTGTGTATGGGTTGATCCAGCCGAGTGGAGGTTATGAATCCCGGACAGCATTGGCCTAATGTGTCGGTACATGAGTGGCTATCCCAGTTAAGTGTGGGGTAATGTCAGTCTCACATCAGTATTACCTGTCTGAGCCCTACTGTCCAGTACACCAAGAAATGAGGTCTGGTAACTGTGGGGTATGTTGTTGAAGCTGTAGCTTGTTACAATGTGTATAGCAGTTCTGGCCACAGTTAGTTGCACGCGGACCACCTCTGATGCATTGTGCTAAGTAACTAGCCAGGATGTGTGTACAACATAGTGGAATATGGGAACACCTCAGCCGTGGGTGTGCCAGTCCAGGTTACATGACTCTAAGGTATGGTCTGTGTATAACCTGTCATTGCAGGTGTACTCTGCAGAGTCTAGAGGCAGGTCCCAGTCACTGCAGAGATATTGAAGTGGTCCATTATAAGGAGTGCCTTGCCTGCATGCATCAGAGATGAAGATGTCAAGCATTGCGTCACATGACCCCATGTTTTCCTTGCCTGTTCCCATTCTGGTGGTGAATGTTATTGGAAACTGTGCAAGACAGGAAGTATAGAAGCAGCAAGAGCCTTACATGTTATCTGTACTCCCAGAGCTGACAGGTGCAGGTCATCTGTGCCAAAGCATCGTGTTTTGTTGACCATGTCAGTCAAAGCGGACAGATACCAGATGCCTGTGGAATGACAGCAAAAGCATAGGCAACTGTTGAAGTGACACAGTCAGTCGTTGTACAGTGGTAACAGGTCCGGATGAATGCATAATGCTCCCCAGGGCTTGGCCCATACATTCAGGGCTACAAGACTGGTGAGCTATTGCATGTCCCTGCACACGTAGTCTGTGAAGTTGCATCTCAGGGCAGTCACACTAACATGGAGAATGACAGTCAAATTGTACCTGGTGAGGTGTTGTGGCATGGGTGCATAGGTTATGTTGCAGAACCAGTCACCCGACAGCAAGATGTAAGCGACTATCGCCTTGAGTAGCGTGCTGAGTGGAACATCAGTGTGACCGCCTACATAGTCACCTATGACAGGTGTGTTGTGTATGTTATAACACCCTATTGGCTGTATGTGATGGGCACACATGAGTCTGTGGGCTATAAGTTATTGTTGTTGTGTTTGGTGATGGGGGCTGCCTTTGGTGCTTACACAGAGTATGGAGAGGTACTGCACAAGTTGTACTCATATGTGTGGCCTGTGTTGGTGGAGATCTTGTGAGACTATGTGATGAGTGGGGTGTGTTGCGAATGTTACACATCCCCACATGATTGTCAGGTTCAGTCAGGGTTGGTGACAGCATTACCCCCAGCAGGGCTGCATATGTGCATCTCCCACAGGCTGTAGTGTTGTAGGTTGGGAGGTGAGCATTGACTGTGTACATGAGACAATTGCTCTATTGCCACATGTATGACATATTCATCATATAGACAGGCAATAGCACTGGTACGTGACAGTTGGACATGCCTGTATATACAACCATGTCTCACAAGATATGTGAGTTACGTGTGTACAACAGCTGTTGTACTGTAAGCAAGCTGGAAATGTAAGGACAGACAGTGTACTTGTGAGAAATGGGGTGGAATGGGTGCTATATTAATCAGAAGCTCATGAAGTGCTCACAAGTTCTGAACAAGTGCAAAGCACGAAAATACAATACAGATAGGGTGTTGGATAATCGCAACCCACAAGTGGTGACGACAGTCATAATTGGTGGCACCGCACTGTTACCCTGCTGAATATGGTATGCAAGTCCATGAACCATTATCAATGTAGATGTTAGCAGTACAGATGTACATGACAGTATGGATGTTTGACTACATATACCTTTGTATGTCACAGGAGTGTTCTACCAGTGGCCTGTTGACAGAATCAACACTACAAAAGGTGCCAGAGTGACATGTGCATATCACACCAGTGCCAGCTACAGTAAAACAGGGTTAATGTGTTGTACTCCACCCTCATTGTAGCCCATACCACACAGACAAATGTGAGGCATCTGTGTATGTAAGGATGTGAATGGCCATGACCTATGAGCAATAGCTGACTCAGTGTTGTAAACAACATACAGAATGGGCTTTGTGGGTGAGGTGTGACATATGTGCACATTCTGACAGATGATATCAGCATTGTCACCGCTAGGTGAATATCCCTGTACCCATTAACTACCACCTAGGCTGCGGTCAACATTATGGACACTGTGTAAGGGATGGTGCTGTGCAGTTCACCTCCCTGAGTTGGTGACGTCTCCAGGCCTCTTAGGTAGTCATACGACGTACCCATGTCATGACAGGGTGCCATCCATGAGCATGGAGATCATTGGGCAGGTATACACAGCACTCGGGTGACCAATATTGGATCACATATCACCTTTAAGGTGTATTGGCCATGCATGGATGGGCGATACCAGCCTTCACAATCCTCACCTCCACTATGCAGTATGCTGTCTACCTTGGATAAAGACATGTGCTACACTATGATGTTGGACATGCTACATGTCCATATCCTGATCTGAAAGACATACGTCATGGACAGCCACCGTCCTATTACTAGGATCGCCACATGCTGGACAGATCCCTGTGCTATACATGAGATATACTCCCGCCATACCATGTAACCCTGTCCATCAAAGCTGCACATGTCATCTCTGTCATACATGGTGTGATGACTGCATGGTAGATGTAGTATCAACTGTCTGGATCAGTAATGTGGCACTGATGCACCTTGCGGTGGCAAAATGTCGGATACAGCTAGGAAACCTTGCCCATACATGCTATAGTTGATAACCATCCCTGCAAATGACGTCCGACTAGCCAGTGTCCCATGTCTATCACATGTGCAACACAGGCGATCCGTGGCAGGATGTTGAACAGCTGCACAGTGCCGTGTAGATGTATATGGCAAAACACATGCATGTAAAGGTTTCCATGCGTATGTGTGCATTGTCACTGCTCAAGTCCATTAAGGCAGTGTATGTGTTGATATGTGACATATACACAGCATCAAGCTCAACAGCATTACCGTGGACACATCCAGGCATGTGCTGATAGGTAAGAACACCAGTGCAGGCAAACAGACATGCCCACATCAAGACAGCATTCACATGGAGTATGAACAATGTAATGAAGTGACACACGTATATGGTGATGATATCCAATGCATAACGGGTGTTACATGTGTGTGACACAAACATGTCAGTCGTGTCAGTGTCATGATGATCTGCAAAGATAACTGTGCAGATGTACTAGATTTACTAGAAATGTATGTGCAGCAGTATCTCTGTACATCTCTGATACTGTGACCTGTCACCATCATTATGTCTTACAGATAATGCCTCGTACACACCTGCCAGTGTACAGCCGCCAGGAGGATGATGTCCTCATCCCGTACCTCCATGAGAACTACGAGGTGTTGTTCAGCCATGTGCCACAGCATGCCCAGCAGCGTGACGACCTGTGGCAGGATCTTCGCATGAGGGTGAATGATGTGGGTGGCCATAACCGCACCTACCAGCAGGTGCACAGACACTGCACGGACTTGATACGACATGCAAAACAGTGTGCCACTGCAATCACCAGGGAACAAGGTGGAACAGGTGGTGGGCCACCAACCCAGCCCCCACTCACACACACTGAGGAGCTACTGGCCAGTCTGGGGACACCCTCAGAACAGCATCCACAAACACTAGCTGCCATCATGGAAGTGTGTGTCTCCCAACCAATGAGCCTGGAATTGCCTGGTAAGTCAGTACTGCACATATGACTATTATATCCCATTTAGTTGCATGTGTCACTGTACATTATGTAATGTAACATCATATGCAAGGTATGTTGACACACATGCTGCATACAATATACTGTTGTACAGGCAAATGTGTTAACATGCACAGTGCACCCTGTGGCTGTCATACAGTTATGGATAATGTTAAAACTGCTGTGTCACCCCTATACAGGTACCTCTGGCGTGTTGCACAGACATCAGTCTGTTGCAGGTTAGACTGTCATCAGTATCAGGCATGTTAAAGCATAGATCTATTCGCCATGTGGCCAGTTAATACTTGTACACTTGATGTTCAGTCCAGTCACGATATACAGGTCGCATCACCCATCATTCACACTGGCTACCCATGTGCAATATATACAAATGAAATGATACACCAACATGAATCCACAGTATTTGTCATTGCTACATGTGTGGACATATGTACTATACATTGGAACAACACATGTGGTACGCAAACAGTACCACACAGTGAGCTGTGAAATGGGCAGCCCACAGGAGTCACCATTGTGTTATATGCCCCTGCAATGGGTGCACACATTGTGATGTGCCATCTGACATGTCCCAGACACATAGTGTTCTGGCTGCAATATTGTCACACTATCCCATAACCCATACCCCACATACTAAACATACAACCCGTTGTCTGCATAGCCCTGTGGATGGTGACATATCTGACATCTATGGGTGTATGTCATATGGGACAACACAGACATGTGAGATAGATGGCCATCACACACATTTGGCCAACACATGTGCACACATGGCCATGGGGGATGGCCAGAGACACGTAGCCACACAGTAGATGTGATGTGTATACACCCTGTTGCACATTGTCCACACATGGTCCAATTATAGCCTTAGTTGACTGATTATACAGTTGATGTGGTACACTGGACATCCTAAAAGCCTGTGCACAGCTAGTGGAGGTGTCACTGAAGTCTACCATATAAGATGTGTTGAACATCATGACTGTGTCATAGCATGACAGTAGTCACCTGTACAGCTTCCACAGACATTGACACCACATTAGGCCACAGATACTGTACATTTCCCTTGCTGCTATAGGACATCACCGTTAGCTGTGGGACATGGTGAATTGACAAGTCTGCTATGTGTGGACATGGTTGCCAGGCAGCTAAGACTCTGTAGTAGTTGTGCAGGGGTGTCATCTGTAGGTCTTCCAGTGACCTGTCACATGACACAGCATGGTTTGGTGTGTATACACCTCAGCATCGTGGGTCACAATCCACAGTTATGTCATGAGTATGCATGCAGTTATGGCTATGCAATGTGTACATATTATGCACTGTATAGGAATACAGACGCCTCATAATGCCATGGAATGGCACAGTGTCTGTACTTCACACTGTATAGCAATGTAGATGGCTCACACTACCCTTTCATGCCCATGCACATTTGCTAAACATACATTCTATCTGTTGAGCATACAGACAACACCGCAATGTGATGCCCATTACGACGCTGTACATGTGTCAGGACACCATTGTGTCAGACATGTATGCATGTTAATGCACACGTCAGCAGATTACATGTCAAGGTCACGTCAGCCATGTGTACTGTTATCCTGTTCTGGTCCACATGGTGTATCACGGGGATGCATGCATACTACCATGATTGTGTGAAATGCATGGCTACTGATATGATACCTGCTTGCTGTAGTGTGCACCCCAGGGAGGCATGCTAACTAACACTATTAATGTCTGAGCTGCATGCCGTCTGCTGTATCACATGCATGCTGCATGCCGTCTGTCAAATCACATGCACGGTGTGTCTGTGTGTGTCTGTGTGAGTCTGTGTCTGTGTGTGTGTGTGTGTGTGTGTGTGTGTGTGTGTGTGTGTGTGTGTGTGTGTGTCTGTGTGAGTGTGTGTGTCTATTGTAATTTAGAGTCTTTCTTTGCATTCACAGGTGATGTAGGTGCGTTACCCTCCTGCGGTCCATCTGATGTTAGTGTCCCCACAGATACTAGCAGTGATGAACATGTGCATGAGGTACAGGCAGGGTTGTCAGGGGCTGAATCTGTGCCAATGGTTGCCATTCCAGCTATGTCCCCCTCTTCCCCACACACAATTCTGCTGCCAACACATACTGCATCACCAGTGGCCCTAGAGGAAGGACAGGCAGTGTCTGTTAGCGTGGAACAGGAACGTGTGGTGGCTACAGAAGGTGTGTCTCCACACCATGGTGTCAGTGTAATGACTGCAGATGTAACACGCAAGCATGTGGCTGGTGCTGCTCGTAGGAGGACCTCTGGCAGACATGCACCTGCAGGACAGAGTGCAGCAGCTGGTATCACCAGACGCATGTTCCAGACTGTAATGGTGGCACAGGCATGTGCTGATCGGCAGAACAGAGAAGGGCAGAGGCTGCAGAGGGCTGCTATCTGTACCCTAAACGACAACATCCAGGCATTGGCAAATGCTCAACAGCATATTGCTGATGTTCTGGACAGGCGATTGGGTGACATGGTCGGAATCCTTGACCGTGGCATGGCAATCCGCGAGCATGAGCTGTCTGTGCTGGAGCATCTGGTAGGAGTGAGGCATAGGCCATGTGGATGTAGGCCAGCTACACCACCTAGTGCAGGTCAACGTGAGCGTGCCACATCACATGCCCACTCCCATAGTGCTGGTAGCAGTAGCAGTGCAGCTGGTGCTGCGCTGTCCACACATGGACGTGGCCCTGGACATTCCCAGTGGGGACACGGTTCCAGTGGACATGTGTCATCAGACAGTAGCCAATCTGTACCTCCGCCTGGTAGTGCCCATGCAACCCCTGGCAGGCACAGGTCATGTGGCCGTGGCCGGACACAGTGAGTTGTACAACCTGGTCTGTACAATCTGGAGCAGTCAATAATACCCCTGTGTAGGCCTCACAAAAGGCAGAACTGTGTGCACACATACACGCACACAACAAACACATCTGTAGAGCACCACAACACCCACATGCATACTGAACAGACATGTCCAATCATATCACCGGCCCTTACCCACACACATGATGTCATCCATTGGTGCAGCCTATGCCCCTGGCAAACATTATCACCCTATGCATATGATGAAGCCTGTGCCACATCCCTGTCATCCACACCATCGGTGCAGGGACATGCTCAAATGGTCTGATGCACAGGGTGAACAGAATAGTGAGAGAAGTATATATTACATTAGTTGTGTAAGAATAGTGAGAGAAGGGTATATTACATTACTTGTGTAAGAATAGTGAGAGAAGTGTATATTACATTAGTTGCGTACTGTTGACATGCACCAGACATACCATGTAGTACAGGTTTAGCATGTATTGTTATTTGTTCACAGCATGTGTCTCGGTAACAACAGTAACAGCATGTTGGTAATGATGCCCTGGTTCCCTCCTTATGGTCTACTTGCATGTGCCTACAGGTAGCAGTGCTTGCAGTCTCCCATGTGTAACTGTGGAGTACTCACAGTCACATATGGCAATATCAGCATGCTATATGTAGCCTCAACGTGACTGTTGGAAAGGCTAACATACCACAGATGTCCACACATATACTGATCCAGAAGCATGTGGGCAGTTTAATGGGCTACAGTGGCTAGAGATGTGACATCCATACCAGGTCACATCACAGGTATGTTGATATGGTGCAGGGATTGTACACAGCGGTCCGGCCGATGATAATGTTAGAGGCCACTTGATAGCATGAGGCCTCACTGTGTAGCAGTAATACCCTGTCACAATACAGGAACATGCCCACACTCACGGGGTCAACAACAATATAACGCACACCCCATAGTGTTGAGGTGAGGACCCCTGCCTATGTGGTCATCACCCTCACAGTACTGTGCACCCACACAACGTGACACAGAGAAAAAGCTTGTATCCAGTACGGCTGAGACCGATGGCATCAACAGGGTAGTAGACTGCATCACCATGAGGGGTTAGGGATCCTTTGTGTTCTGTATGGTAGCATACACCCTCACTCCATGCACCAGACAGCCATACATACATACATACACACACACACACACACACACACACACACACACACACACACACACACACACACACACACACACTGTGGAAACCACAAATGTCATTCACATATGGATAGCTGATATGTGTGTGATACACACACACCACCCCTGCCTATGTCATGCTTTCCATACTGCAGTATGTAAAGATCTCTACAACAGTGTACAGTGGTGTGTAACAATTGGGATGTATTCCCCACCATATGTGGCATATATGGTCACACAAGCAAACACCCATGGCAGTACTGTGAAGGATACACCCGCTAAATGATGATACGTCTGACAGACATGCAGCAGTATTGGCCGCTTTATGTGTATCAATGCTATGCCCGGCAATTGTGCTGCTATATGCACATGGAAGGATATAAGTGTTACAGATGTCAAGTGACTTGCAGTCAGTAACACCTGACTGCTGTGTAGGTTTTATGCCTTCACCATCAAGTAACAGTAACATAGCGTACTGTTTGCACATGTAATGGTAGGATGGCGTGTGACACACCTGGTAAACATCCATCTGCACAGGTGGATCACCACTTTATGTACACACATCCATCCATACCTGATGTACATCCTACCGTACTGTCAGTATGTCACCATATACAGATGTCAATGATGGGGCTGCATTGCAACTGCATGTTGTAGTTGGGCACAGATGAGTTACATACATCAGCTATTGCACATGCATGGTAGCTGCATGCACACTACAAATTGCACATGTGTGTTGGTCTTACATGCCTGTCATGTAGCCATGTTTGTATGCATTGCAATTGGTGGACATGTGTGATGACATACATAACACATGGACTGTTGTATGATATGATGGGTGTCATGGGTAACTAGTACAGAGGGAATGTGTCCTCGGTCAACATTGCTACCTCATGTACTATTAGCATTCAACAGCCATGGACCCACCTTCCATTTGCATGCGTGTGATTGCTGTAGCCACTTGTGTGCACGGAGGAGAGCAAAAGCTATGCTATGTACATATGTGTTGTGTGTGTGGTCCATGCACATATCCACTGCAATTACATGTATGTCATATCCAAACATGTGTGTTCTTTGGTGTACAGCGACAGTCATCTGTCACAGCTGTGTAAGACCCAGGGCCCCTGGTATGTGTAGAGCCGACCTGGTTATGTACAGTGGTATCATTGCAATGCATAACACATGAAGGAACCCTGTCGGTACATGTGTAGTCTGCACAGTTGCTGTAGACCTATGTATAGTCCACTGGTCATGAGTCACATGGTGTTGTGGTAATGTATGGCTGTGTATTGCTGGTCCAACGACATGGTGATGTCTAAGGGCTACACTGTAGACTGCGGTGTGTACTTCTGTGATCTGCAGCTGAGACATCTGTGATGGCTCCTGAGTGTGCACTGGTCAGTACATGTGAGTGGCCTACATGTACGTGGGGACAGTAACATCATACTGTGCCCTTCCGTGTTTAGAATCTGTGTGCATGCAAGACAGCCCTTTGCAACTGCTAAGTGTGTGAGCATGCCCAGTACGCTGTTGTGTAGATGGACACACAGTACATTCCAAACTGCGCCCTTCCATGTTTATAATCCATGTGCATGCAAGATGGCCCTTTGCAACTACTAAGTGTGTGAGCATGCCCAGTACACCGTTGTGTAGATGGACACACAGTAGATTCCAAATGGACGTGTGATACTAAGCGTGTGGGCATGCCCAGTGACACCTTGTGTCGGTGATGTGCCTCTGTGTATGGGCATGGCCATTGACATCCTGTATAGCGATGGTGGTCATCCAGGCAACAGATGTCCATTTTCAATGTCACGATGGATGCCTACATTGAACACACTGGCTGACTGTCTTGAAGGGTGTACTGTCTGTGGCGCGTCCTGTATCTATGTAGTGTTGTTGTAGTGCTCTGTAGATATTTAGTTGCCCCAATCACACCACTGCCATGTGTTTGTCTACGTCTACCTTGGGACAGTAATATGCTTTCAGACTGCTCACTCTCTATACAGTCCCTATCGGCGTCCTTGCCTTTGCGGATTATGTCATCCACCCAGACGTATGCCTCTGGGAGTGCTGGGTTCAGTAATCTCGGTAGCGTGTTCTGTAACTGCGTAATGCTGTAGTGTGATAAAGTAGTTAGGTGTATGTTCGATTCCCAGCCCTGCAAGTGTAAGTGTGTGTGTGTGTGTGTGTGTGTGTGTGTGTGTGTGTGTGTTTCCAGCTGCCTGGGGACACAGTAATGCTTTTAGATGCCTCACACCACATACATTCCCTGTCGGTGTCTTTGCCTTTGCGGATGATGTCATCCACCTAGAAGTATGCCTCTGGGAGTGCTGTGTTCAGTAATCTCAGTAGCGCGTTTTGTAATTGCGTAATGCTGCAGTGTGATAAGGTAGTTAGTTATATGTTCGACTCCCAGCCCTGCCAAGTGTGTGTGTGTGTGTGTGTGTGTGTGTGTGTGTGTGTGTGTGTGTGTGTGTTTCCAGCTGCCTGGGGACACAGTAATGCTTTTAGACACCCCACACCACATACATTCCCTATCAGCGTCTTTGCCTTTGCGGATGATGTCATCCACCTAGATGTATGCCTCTGGGAGTGCTGTGTTCAGTAATCTCGGTAGCGCGTTTTGTAACTGCGTAATGCTGTAGTGTGATAAGGCAGTTAGGTGTATGTTCGACTCCCAGCCCTGCCAAGTGTGTGCCTGTGTGTGTGTGTGTGTGTGTGTGTGTGTGTGTGTGTGTGTGTGTGTGTGTGTGTTTCCAGCTGCCTGGGGACACAGTAATGCTTTTAGACACCTCACACCAAATACATTCCCTATTGGCGACTTTGCCTTTGCGGATGATGTCACCCACCTAGAAGTATGCCTCTGGGAGTGCTGTGTTCAGTAATCTCGGTAGCTCGTTCTGTAACTGCGTAATGCTGTAGTGTGATAAGGTAGTTAGATGTATGTTTGACTCCCAGCCCTGCCAAGTGTCTGCCTCTGTGTGTGGGTGTGTGTTTGCAGCTGTCTGGGGACAGAGTAATGCTTTTAGACGGCTCACACCACATACATTCCCTATCAGCATCTTTGCCTTTGTGGATGATGTCATCCGCCTGGAAGTATGCCTGTGGGAGTGCGGTGATGCCAGAACTCGGTAGCGCATTCTGTTACTGCATAGTGTGGTAGACTAGATAGGTAGATGCTCGATTCCAGGGCATGGCACATGTGTGTTTGGCAGTTATAGCATATGTGTTGGTATCTGTGGGTGGCTAGCTGCAGGATGTGTCCAGTTTGTTTTGTTGCTGACCTATTTAGTGTCCACAGCCCACATATTCTGCCAAGACACTGGGTTGTCAACACATACAGTCACCAATAGGTCTGGTGAGTAACTGTCAGCAGCCCTATTCTTACCCTTGCTACGGTCTGACCCGTGTGATGCACGTGCCTTGATATTAACAACACTACATGATGCAGGTGGCACATGTAGTTTCCTTTCCATTCCTGTCTAATGCATTGCTGTCATGTGGTTCGCTGTTGTGATATAAATGCCATATCTACACATGCGTGTACATGTATATGTGTGTATGTATATATACATATATATATGTCCATGTATATATGTCTACAAATAATATATGTGATATATGTAGATGTAGAGGTGGACATAGATGTGAACATATGTCTGGGGACATCAGCACTATTGACTATTTGTGCCAGATGATCTGTACATGATAACCTGGGATCTATGTATATCTGCCATGGCGTGGTGTTAATGCACATCATCTGTGGTGTGCAGGGCCACGGGTTGTAGTCATGTAGACACCAGTTATTTTGTTGCTGGGAGGACCATGGGACATCGAATATGGTGATGGTAAGGCACCTGTTGCCAGTTGTGTGTGGATCTGAGCGACACTGAGCAGTGGTTAATATGTTGGAGGTTTGGTATGGGTTATATAACTATTCATTAGAAGACTATACTATGCAGATGAGGTTGACTATAGTGTATCACATTTATCACCAGGGTGTGCTGCTTGTCCCTGGAGTGTATGTGTGTAGTCAGCCAGGTGCAGGTCTCGCATATAGTTGACAGCATGGGAGGGGGGTCAGGCATACTGTACGTACATTGCAGAACTGTGCCTCAGGACTGCTCCTGCCTTAGCAAACCTAAGCTAGGGGTGTGTCTATACCTGCCTGGTGACGTTGGGAGGGATGACAGCAGTGGTGGGGTAGTCAGGGTGTACAGGCTGCACAAACAGGTGTTGATCAGCACAATCAGCTGATGACATGGCCAGCCCACACATGAACAGTACATTAATGCGAGCAAGCAGCATACACACATGTTTTGCCCACATTCTACACCACCGGTGTATACCTGCAGGGACATTTCACAACACGGTCCAACCAAATGACACGGGCTGCAGCAGGCAACATATACCAACATGTGCAGGAGGCTGGGGCAGTGCGGATGTGTATGCTGCCGAACAACCCTTACTGGGGTGACATAAGACTTTATAGACCGAGAGTGACTTACCAGGGTCTACATGTGCTGGGGATGTTGGAGCACTATGGGGTGGACAGAGACCTCCTACAGCAGCTTGTTGACCTGTGCCTAACACATCAAACAGGCTGAGGGGAACGGGAACGCATCACAGTGGATACCATGGGATGTGTTGGCCTAGGTGTACTAGCCACAGGTACCTCACACAGCACAACTGGGGATATCATGGGAATCTCACAGGCATCTGCATCCAGAGTATTGCATCAGTTCACAGATGCCATGTCAACACATGCTAGTGAGCATGTACAGGTCTCCACACACGTGACTAGTGGACCAGCAATATGAATCTGTTCAACCACATGGATGAGTACCCTGGGGTACTGGGTGCTATAGCCTGCACATGTTGCACCACCCGGGAAGCAGGGTAGGGCCTACAGTCAGTGCAGGGGCATTCCCTCCAACAGCTAGGCCCTATGCGATGGCCAGGGCTTGAGATTGAATGTGTGTGCTGTCTGCCCTGGAAGCTGTGATGTGTCCGATATATGGCATCTGACACAGCTGTAGAACACCAATGCCTATGTGGACATCCCCTACAGTCTCCTAGTGGGGGATGCTAGGCAAACACTGGTGTAGTGGCTTATAACACCCATCAGCAATGCACACACACCTGAACACTCACACCATACTGAGGCGGATGCACAGGCAAAACATATACATGTGCATGTGTTTGGGATGCTCGGTTCACAGTTCTGGTAGCCGGACACATCTGTTGGGTCTCTGCAGTATTCACAAGCTACATGCATACATGTTGTTATGTTATTTGCTATGCTACACAATGTTATCCTGCAGTAACAGTTGCAGCAGGAACAGCATGGGGCAGGGCCACACAGCCCAACACCACTGCCAAGGCCTGTACAGGCACAGTGTGACTTGGTGAAGGAACTACCTGAGTAGGGCATAGTCGGCAACAGCCTATGCACAGTATGCCCTGCCCTTGGCAAAGAGGCAACACAAGGCATATGCACTGACACAGTAGGTACCCACGGATTTCTCCTCTATGACCAGCACACAGTATAATGGATGCCAAACATGACAGTACCTGTGCTCGGCCATGTATGGGAGGTGCACTGTGTGCATCCAACATAGGCAGCACTCCAGCACCGTCCTCCAGTCTGTAACACAACCAGGGTATGTCCACTGACCTAACAAGTGGCAGTTGTATTAGAATGTGTACTTACCCATTGCTCTGGTATGTATGTGAGTATACAGGTGACTGTGGTGGCCAAATGTTAGGGCAGCAGACGGTACACATCCATAGTGGCACCATGACCTCTGTAGTACATACGGGGGTCACAATGGTAGGCTGTAGTACACAGGGTGTCCTAAACCACTGCAGATTATGGGCTGACCATCATGTGTGTCCGTACAGCCCACACACATTCCATGCAGCTGGACAGATGTGGACCAATACAGACAAATTATATACGATGGCCTATGGATATTCCCAATGACTGACCCCAACCCCCTATGACACACACAGATGACAGCAGGCCAGGCTGTTTGATGTAGGATGTGTAATAGGACGTCCAACACCACTGTGCTGGTAATTAATGCTGGGAACTGACATACCCTGATATACCTCCAACCAGCAATTTAGGTAGGTCCACACACTGACATGGAGTACCCGGCAGACCAGTACAGTAGCGGCAGATGTGTACAACTGTTGGCTGTGCCCCCGTCACACCTACACATGTGAGAGTCATGTGCACCACCCACGGTGCTGTGTAGGACTGTGGTTGTGGTTGCATGTCCCCCCACGCTATACAGACATGTAGCAACTGTCAATGCCACATGACCATTAGCTACCCTGCAGACACAGCATGTCACCTGTCTGTGTAGAACAGAGGGGTCAGCAACATAGTACTATCTGGACATCTGACACATGCAATACAGTTGACCATACTTTGCATGCTCACACACATGACGGTATTGTCAGTCTACAACATGTGTAACAGTCATACTGGGCATGCTCACACACTGAAACACAGGACGGTCAGGCATGCACACACCAGTGGTCCGGGCATATCTACCAGTACATTGCTATACTGTTGGATGTCTGCGCTGTATGGTGTTTGCAGTCTATTGTCTGTACATATGCCATGGTCTATTGTTAATTCACATGAGCTATGTGTGCAGGGTACTTCTACCATCACGTGTATAGGGCGGTTCTTTGTTTGCAGACAAGCCGACGCCTTTGGATACAAACCGGGTAAGGCACAGTCCAGCAGGTGGGAGCTGTTGTGTGTGGGTTTGCACAGTGTTAAGCACCGCTGACCTCTGGTCACAGCACCTTATACATGTTTACACTCCACATTTCTTTGACAGGGCAGTACTAGCATACTGGTAGACAAACACGTTTACAGCCACTCGCTCGCCGATATTTCCACTTACATTTGTCACTCACGCTGGGTGTGTGTGATCCCTTGTGATGCACATTACATCGGACTACATGACTACAGTATCAGGTATGTGTAACCATTTTGCGACGGCAGCCGTTCGACTGTACGGACTCGGTGGCCTGTCCAGTGACGTACTCATATTATATGCGTGTTCCACATACGATCTGCTCCCATCTGCCTGATACATGGGAACCGATACTCTGCAATGCTAACATGTGACTTGAGTTTATTAACGCAGCTATGTGCCGAGTCATGCTACCGCATACCAACTGCACATTGACCACCTTTCAGACTGCACGACAGGAGACTGTAGGAGTGACACCTTTCCCACTTTGCATGGGACAGTCCCTCATCACACATCACATGTGACAATACCAGAACTCTCCACCAATCAGGGACACATTTCTGCAGAATCAGGGACAGGTCATGAAAAACAGGGGCACTTTTGCAAAAGTAGTGCTATTAACTTGGCACATTGACAGAATCAAAGCATATGACATAATACACATATACTGAATTAACAGTTGTTTATAACTCTTACTTATTGTCATTAGTCAGTAAGTGTAATTCACCACCTTTCCTTCAACAGCCACTACACTTAAGATGGATTAAGGACACAGTTAGACTTTCAGTCAAACTCAGGGACATACCTGACATTCAGGGACAGTTGAGTGGTATGGACAATACTGTAGCCATTGCAACTGTCCTGATTAGGGGACCTTCTCATGTTGTAGGTGTCTGTATTGGTTGCTTGTTACAGGTATTGTATACCTGACACGTCGATATGTCATATGTAGTAGCATAAGCAACTATACTGCTGCTAGACTATGCTTTGATTTGCTCCGATATGTATATTTCTATACTATGCATGGCTGTAAGTATGTTCTGCCCTGGTACATCTGACAGTTCTACAGAGCAGGTTCCACTTTGGCCGCTCAGACTGGTGGTGGCCCTATAGACCCTATATGTAGAGCTATGACATGTGTCGAGGCAACACATACCCACAGCATACCTCTCAACTGTCCCTGATTCTCAGGGCCATCCCTGATTTTGACTCAAATTTTAACTCTGTCCCTCTTAATCCCTCCTAAAACTAGTGACGTTTGGAGGAAAGGTGGTGAATTACACTTCATGAATAATGGCAATAATTAATAGTTACAAACTTCTTTCACTTCAGAAAATGTGTATCAATTCATATGCTCTGATTCTGTCAATGTTTCCAATTAATAGCTCTAATATTTTAAATGTGTCCATGATTGTCCTTGTGGTTTCTTGACTTGTCCATGATTCTACTGAAATTTGTCCCCAATTGGTTGAGAGGTCTGATCCACATCCAGTAGTACACGGACGACCTCCACGGTTTGCATACGTTAAGGTTATTCATGTAGCATTATAATGGATAATACTGTTTCCTATTACATGTAGCTGCTACTGATACAACAAATTGATGTTTGACACCACTACACACACTATATAGCCTCCATTCCCGAACTCACAGGCCATGTGCCATAACAGTCATTTTGCAAGACACAACTGCCCAGACGGGTGTGTCCCTCGCAGGCGTATGGGTATTTAACCTCTTCTATTATGCTATCATCTACCTGAGGTGGTCAGCAACTTATGCACTTTCCGTCAGTAGCAGAACTCACATACCAATGGGTGTGACTGAACACGGTATCAGGAACAATGCATAACACCCTGTGGGACACATTTAGATGATTGATTCTATTAACCAGACACATTCACAGTCACAGAACAATGTATTCATTCACGTTTGTCGAGGTACATGCTGCTTATGACTCATACATGTTGTCATCTGTCATTACCTGTATTCCGCCACCTGTTCACCTAATATCAGTAGTTCTGGCAGTGTTTAGTTGGACTTTGTTACATTCTGATACATGACAATGGACGTCCATGCTAATCGGGTACACGGCACTGTGTAGGTCTCTATGTATTCCCCGATGCTTTACAAACTATCCGGTAGATGTGCTCTTCAGGTTTGGGAGGTGTAGGTGTATGCTATGCCCACATAGGAATATTAATGACTTTCACTGGGCGGGCCTACTACATCTCTGCCAACCAGCACCTGCACACTTAAGCCCATTAATGCACACCCATGGTCCACCTACCTGGCACCCCTCTACAGCAGTCATGACAAATACTTACTGTGAGTGCAACTGGGGTATGAGCACACCCCTACACATTGCCCACTCTCCCCATCTAGGGACACATGTCGTACGTTTTGTCAACCCATGTATTATCACACTTGCACAACCTACTGTTCCATGTACACCTACATCCTGCTCGTATTAGTGTCACGAGATTCTTTCATAACCTGAATTTTTGGGGTCCCGCAAGGGACACCGTTATATATGTTTAAAGTGTAGACCTTACAGAACTCTCCCACTGGTCCTTTCCTACCAGTGTTTTGGACAGCGGCAGTGTATTGATCTGTATTGCCTGTCTGTATGTCTGTCTGGCCTAGCTGAGCGATGTGGGGGGCACAAAGTTTCTTTATTGGACCTCCCAGTCACAAATGCCTGGGCTGTAAATATGTTACCCCTAATTGCTGTGAAGTAACCTATTTATGTGAATGTGTATATCTACACTGACATGTAGTTTGTTTTGTGTGTATGTGTATATATCACTTTTTATCTATATATACATCTGTGTGTCCGTTAACCTATACATTTCCCGGACATGGACACTTACACATGCGTATTGGTTTTATCCCTGCTTCAACAGCATACTATTGCCTTAGTCATTCTGACGCCGACACTTCACTCCGGTGAACTTGTGCTCAGTATATTGTACGTTATGCAGTGGACAGATGTCGCACGTTTTTCATGTCTGGGGTGCCGCTGCTAACTGGGTTGTGATAGTGTCATTCGACCTATTCCTCATATGAGCAGCCTATTCCTGCTACTGTGTTTGTTGCTATACACATTCATATTATTACTGTTGATAGGATGTGTGTTTGTGTTACTGTGACTGTACATCGACAAATTGTTGTCTTCATGTAGTTGTGTCTTTCTGCTTTTCCCAGTTTGGGAGAGTCACAGCAGAATTCTGTTCCGCTCATGGGTGGAGTATAGGTTTTACGTGCCAGGCTGCCAGACCTGATGCACAACGTCCGACAACGATATGCCCATTCACGCATGTCTCCACGCAAATGACGCTATATCTGGGAATCGCAACTATGTACTAGCTGACCTCCACGGGCCGCTCTATTGTGCCCGGCACAACATACCCTATCACTCCTGTGTCCATACTCGCATATCCATGGTTTCTCCTGCACACCTGTGTTGCGTTTCCCCGCATAACAGCCATTATACACCTGATATCACAGCCATGACACACCTTTACACATTGTCCTCTCATGAGCATTGGGGTCCTACACACATTTTGCACTTCCCATTTGACTATTTCATTCATTTATACATACAAATGAATATTATTCTGGACATCTGTTATGAAATCACTACAGGTACGCAATAGTCTTGCCAACAGCTGGGACAGTTGGTTGTTGTACTTCTGTGTACGGACCTCTATGATACTCGGGGACTCATGTCTACAGTGACAGGGACAAGGCTATTACAACTCAATGACAATCAAGGACACTTCTACCATATTAGTACTATTAACTTGGAACATGTTGACAGATTCGTAATACTACTAATTGTCTGCAGTTAAATGCATCTATTACTCTTCATTGTTGTAAGTAGTCATTCTCATTCAACACCTTTCCTCCAAAGGGCACTGGCTTTGTGAGTTTTTAAGGGTCTGGACAGTTATTGTGCGAATGCTCTGACCATTGGTATCGTTGACATTGTCATATGTACGGGTTGTGCTGTATTCCGGTTACTAGGGTTGGCACCTTTTCGAATGGCCAAGATGGGACATTTTCGGAACACACCAGGTTTTACAAGCTGACACATACCCACGGTCAGTACAACGGATAGAACTTTACTTATTTGCCTACATAAAAGCCTATTGTTGTAGCGGTTTATTTGCTTATTCTGTTTCTTGTAACATTTAGGTATTCTAGATACTGCAATAATTATTTTCTGCTACTATTACATAACATATGGACATATGGGACATAATTATGTCCTACAATCCCAGGACATTTGCCATTTTAAATGTCTTTTGTCAGGACACAACTGTCCAACGATGGACTGTCCCTCGCAAAGCAGGACAGATGAGAACCTTACTGCAGACACCAGATTGTTTGGGCCAACACATAGCCACAGTCACTGCAGGTTTAGAACAGTCATTTGTTTCCTAGCTGTAAGCCTTATACCTTTGGCACTTTTGTTGTTTGCCTGTTTCTTGTATGAATTACATTTATTCTATCCTGACGTGACCGCTTTAGGCAACTGTTACATGCAGTATGGTGCATAGTTATTACATACTGTCACAAGACATTTGGCATTGTACCATTGTTGGTCAGGTCACACCTACACACACATTAATTGTCCCTCACACAGTGGATCAGGGGCATCCTGTTTACGTCAGTGCCTTCATCACCCTTATACCATGTGCCACTATGTGAATGTGTGCAATATATTCTCTTGCTTATTCGTGTCGGGACACGTGCGTCACGGGCAGGTGTTTGATCCTGGGTAGTAGGTCATGCATGACCATTTAGGGCTGGACAGTGTCGTGCACCTCTAATGCACATTCCAACTTGTGTCCAGATATCTACAGGACTGGACTTCATGCCTTCCATTCTAATGTTTACACAGGTTACGTATCCCATGAGAGATATCCCAAAAATTGGACTGGTCCAAAACAAGACGAATACCGACCATTTTTCTGGCATTATGAAAATGTGCTGGGGGTTTTACATGCAAGGGATACATAGTGTGCAATCCTGCAACTGCCTAGGGTAACACTGCCTACTACATATGCGTAGTGGTCACTATGTGTAGCTGTGGCTGCACCAAACCAGTAGGCCAAGTATGGCTGGATTTGGCGGACGTTCAGGTAAGGGAGCGGGTTGTGTGATGTGGAGGGGATGCTGGGTAGTCCATTATGCATCCAGGTGTGTTGCATTTGTTATGGCCAGTTCCATCAGGACCAATCTGTGGGTATGTGCCGGTGACATGTCTATACATTTGTATCGCACATTTCAATATTCATATGTTTGTGGGATTGTGTTCTACAGTATGGCCTGTCTGGTTGTATTGCAGCTGTTTACACATGTGTTTGTGTTTCTTTCAGCTTCACCCGCTGCTCCCTCATACACCTCCGGTTCACCTATTCTGTATACGACACAGTATCGCCTTGGAGGATTGTACCATTACCCATCCCCCAGCACACACATATTCCTCACACCCTATACATCACTGCTTTGGTTGTTGGCCCATGACATGGCGAGAGTAACACATTGAATACCCTACATATGTCAGGTACCTGTATAGTTGTGTGGACTACCATGCCATGTTTGCTTTCCACATGCTATACCTCACGCACATAGGTACATGCCCATACTTAACTTTCCTTACATGGTTGGTATACCCGGGTACTACCCGTTCAACTGTGACACATCCTGACAGGTTCGGCTTGTACCGCTGATTTGCGGATTTTGGCAGACTGTTCTACTCATTGGTAGGATGCCACCTTTTCCTATGTCCAGGATGGGATATATTCCGTACACATATCCGACTGTACTGGACAGTTTTCTTCAGAAGGAAGAGTGGAAACTAATTCCCTCAGACTGTTCATATGACAAAGCATAAATTTCCACAATTATGCCTGATAATTGAGAATTCTAAGGGTTAAAGTGTAAGAAAAAAACATTCTCTTTCCTATATGGCTCAAGACCTTTCTTTCTTTATGACAAGGTGTAGGGCTGGTATTGAGGATCAGCCTTTTGCCTGTATGGATAATACTGTTCCTTTCAGCCTACATGTTTCCTTATTGTTGTAGCTGTTTATATGCTCCTTCTGTTTTGTTTACATGCTTATTCTATTTCCTATCGCATTTGGTATGTGAAATACGGACATACCTTTTGTATGTGACTATTACATGCCTTGTGGGATAGGATTCGGACATACGGTCACTAGATATGTACATTTATCGTGTATTTTGTTATGGACACATCTGCCCAGCTGTGTACCCTCCCTCACATTATGGGTCAGCTGGTGAGCCTAGCCATTGGGCTGGACATACCTACTGGTGGCTCGCTAACATATGATGTGTTTCACTTCCACTTGGTATAGCTATCTACACTGCGTTGGACTACGGCCACACGGTATTCCATGTCATTTGTTCGCGGGATAGGGACCCTTTATTCCCTACCGTGCATTTGTGTTTGCTTCTTCATTTTGTGTTCGCAGGAACTTTCTTGCATGCTTTGCATACGTTTCAGTATCCACGGACACTGACAGATGTGATTACTATCTTGCAACTTGTTATATGCCAGCATTTTAGGTTGCACGTCGACAGCTGGCATTTCCACACCTCTGTGCGGCACTTCGACATGCCCAATGCACTCACACTCCTTTCCTGTGCACGTGGCTGTGGCGGCAGCACGCCTTCATTAATATGCATTTGGTGCTACTGCGCCATCTTCACGCCGCACTGTCGGTGCAAGCCTACGGCCGTCCTTGCGCCGAGCTTCATGAATCCCGGGGAATGATTTACTAAAATGGATATACCTCATCCCACTCCCATCCTTCCTATATTTCCATCCTTGGAGAATGCGTTGAATGCTGTCTGTATTCATCTTGATGCATAGCCATCAGTCCTTAAAAAGCAGATAAGCTATATAAGGTACCTCAGAAAAATACATTTTATTCTCTCACATTAGAGTTGATCCAGTGGCTATGTCTACAGTGTCTCCGTCAGGTGAAAGGCTGATCCTCAATACCAGCCCTACACCTTGTCATAAAGAAAGAAAGGTCTTGAGCCATATAGGTAAGAGAATGTTTTCTTCTTACACTTTAGAATTCTGAATTATCAGGCATATATGTGGAAATTTATGCTTTGTCATATGAACAGACTGAGGGAATTAGTTTCTTCTCTTCCTTCTGAAGAAAACTGTTTTTCAGACCATACTGTTTCTACACTTTCCCAGGTATATATGCATGCTTTGAAGAGTGAATATGATTGTGTAGATAATGTGTTGAAGGCCACAGCTATTGCTACAGTTTTGAGAAGATATGCTTGGGACCTTGGGTGCATAACCAAATGTTTGCTGATAAGGTAAAGCCTAAAATTTTGAATTCAGCTTTTGACAGAGGTATTGTTTTTGTTTGGTTTTTTTTCTGCTACCCATGTTCTAATAACAATATGATGAAAGAAGGAGACTGATTCAGGGAGTTTCTAAGATTTTTCATGTACCCCAATTCAAATGCAAAAAAGAAAGGGCCAGTGGTTAACAACAACAAAAAATGGGTCTTTCAAGAAAAAGGGATAAATGAATAACTCAGAATGACTATACAAGCATTCTTTTTTCTTTTTCCCCTCTGCTGGCCAATATTATTTCAAATGTGCCACCAAAATTACCCCTCAACATTTTCATTTGACAAAAGACTGTTTTAGACTCCTGGGTATTTAAACTGGTGCAGGAGGGTTTCAGATGACATTGAATACAAGGGCCTCCTTTCAGAGGGGACCATCCCTACCTCGAACCAGTCATGCAACCCAAATGTGACCCATATGTTTCAGACATTCATGTAAGGGGTGATTTTGGTTATGACATGATTTAGTGGCTGCCTCTGTCCATCAGAGACATAAGCGCCAGACCAGTAGTGAATTTCTGATTTCCCATCCAGTGGTCCAAGTTACACTTAAATAGGGTTAGGATTGGACTTTTTTCATATGGATAGGGTGCCTGTTCTAGAGAATGGGAATTCTTTGAGATAAATATCTGTCTCTCAAACATGTCTTGTTTATGTTGCAAGAAAAACTTAGGTCCTTGGATCTAGTAGTTCTTATGCTGCTTGTTTTGCAGATGTGCAAAATGATCATCAGAGATGGGTTTTTCAGTCTTTACATATCCACTCAGTCACAGAAAAAGTGATTTTAGGTAAAAATGGGGAAAAATCTTCCAGTCCAGAATATTGCTGGTACCAATGAAAGATGCTTCTTAGAGACCAGTACTAGGTCTTTCACTTTTAAATCTGTACGTGAAAGTTCAAAAGTTCAAAATGTTGATTCTAGAGAACCTGTTACCTCTTATTCCTCGTATGAACTACTTGATAACTCTACATTTAAAAAATGCTTAGGCTTCAGGAAATTTCTACACTTCACTGTTTCTAGGTCACATTATCAGTTTTCATCATTACCCTTTGGTTTATCTACAGCTCCAAAGGTATTCACAAAATGCCTGTCCCCAGTCATAGCTTATTGAAGACTGAATGGCAGTCACATTTTTCCTTACTTAGATGACTTTATTATCTTTGTAGAGACTTTATCCAGATGTCAAGAGTTATTAACATAGGTTATATCCCCTTTGACCAATCTGGATTTCCAGATAAATATTGCAAAATCCTCCTTGACTTTGTTTCACAGGACTGTGTTTCTGGGATGGCTTATAGATTCCTCTTTCCAAAAGGCCTTTTTGACACAAGATAAAGTGGATTTTTAATTGGATTTTTTCCTGAATTTCTCCATTCAGTCTCAGACTTATGCAAGAGAATTTCTCAGGATTCTAAGGTTCATGGCTTCATCGATTTTCATGATATCTCTAGCTAAGCTGCAAATGAGAAAGATACAATGGCTTGTAAATTAAATCGTGGATGCAGCATTTGCATCATCTGGAGTTTCAAATTCTGGATTTGAGCTTCATAAAAAGAGAAATGTGTTGGTGGAGACAAAAATTCAACTGACTTCAGGTCTCCCCTTCTCTCCTCAGATCCCCAAACCAATCTGTCACCACAGAAATGTCAGATTTTGTTTGGGAAACAGTTTCCAGAGGGGTGAAAGTGCAAGACCTTTGGAATCTTTCAGACAGAACAAATCACATAATTTTGAAGGAGATGTTGGATGTGATCCATGCCATAAAATCTCTACATCATCTTTAGTCCCCAGGACATCTTCAAGTCAAGTTACAGATAATTCCACAGTGCTGCATAAAGAGGTACAATGTTGTACCCTCTATGCAGGCTGGCATTGATGGCTTGAGAGGTAGCTCTTTAGCACTCCTTAAACCTCCAAGAATCTTACATTCCATCAGGTAACACTATGGCAGACAAGCTGTGCAGGACCAGACCATCACAAATAGAAACTGAATGAGGAGGTCTTCCAGGAACTGATCCAGTTGTGGGGAACACTTCATATCGCTATGTTTGCCTCCTTTCAAACAGATGACTAAAACACTTTTGTTCCAGGTCTCATTGCATGCAGGCCTGGAAAATAAGATTCATTTTCATTTTCTTGAAAGGGAATGTTCCATTATGCATTTCCACATTGTCAAGATTCAAAAGGATACCCCAAAATCATTGCGGTGACACAGTTTTGGCCCAAGCAACATTGGCTCTTCCTACAAATGTCCTCAAAGACTGGATCTACTCAAACAAGACAGGACAAATTTGATATACTCTGATATCAATCACTTTCAACTGACTACTTAGATCATTCAGTTTTACTACTTTTTAGATACTTATTTCACAAGGATGTGCAACAGGTACTAATGGAGACAAGAAAAGCTGCTACTAGAAAATCCTATGTTGGTAAGTGGAAACAATTTTCTAGTTGGTACCTAACCAATAACCAGGGGTCCATTAGGATTTTTTTAACATTAGTGCTCAAATATTTGTACGAGTCACTTTCCTCTGACCTTGCTTATTCTTCTATAAAGGTTTATCTTGCAGCCATTTCAGCATACCTGTGCATGGGATCCTCTCTCTTTTTTGCTTTATACTGGAGACGTCCACGTAAACAGGTTGCTCCTATTTGGGATTTCAGCTATGTGATGGGGGAACTGACTATGTCACTTTCTGGACCTGCTAATTAAGCTGATTTAAGGTTCTTGACTTGGAAAACTGTATTCATCATTGCGCTGATATCTGAGTTACAAGCTCTGATGATGGCTGAGCCATAGCTCATTTTCCAGAAGGATACTGTCACTTTAGGAACAAACTTCTCATTCATGCCCAGTGTAGTTTCAGAGTTTATTTTGAATCAAGTCATTAATCTCCCAATTTTCTATCCAGAGCTGAAAAACCAGGGAAAATGGATTCTGCATACATTGGATGTGCACAGGCAGCTCAGGCACTATTATGACAGAACTAAGCCGTTTAGAAAAGCTGAACAGCTATTTATTTTTTATCAAGGGACAAAAAAGGATATCCTGCATCAAAGCAGATGATTTTAATGTGTTTCTTTTCTACTATTGTTTTCTGTTAAAAAAAGTATTGAATGGTACAATAATGAAGTCATTAAATTATATTTACATCCAGTTAATAGAATAGAAACTAACAATAATTTAATATTACTATTATAACATCAGAATATAACTATTTACAAAGGTGTCTAACCAGCTTAAGTGAATACTCGTTTCTGAGATATAATTACATAATTACATAATTTAAGTTTGAAATATTGTCCATTTTCTCCAGAGTTTCCATTACATTCTGCCAAGTGTTGAAGTGTGATGTTATTATGTTGGTTCTTTTCTTTAGTGTGTTGATGTTCATTTGACCAAAAGTCAGTGCATGGTTTTTAAATTCCTTGAATGAAGGAGAAGATTTATTTTTCCAGTTTATGGTAATTATTTTTCTGGCAATGGTTAGCAAAGTCCAAAGTACTGATATTTTTTTCTTTGACACACATTTTGGTATAGGGGAGTTAAACAATACCATTGATTTTATTAAATTGAAAGTATCATTGAATATTTTTTGAAAAACATAATTTACATTACTCCAATAAATTTGTTAATTTAATAAAATCACAAAAAACATGTCCCCAGTTTGCCATTAGTTTTCTTTCACACCTCCACCAAATATTTCCACTAGCAAACATTAAGGCTATCTTATGAGGGGTGATACAACTTCAGTGTACAAATCTCCATGAATACAACTTCCAGTGAAGTGATAATGTGATGTGTTTTGAAGATATTAAAATATATTTTTTTCTCATCATCTTCTGGGGGGTGTCCATTCACACTGTGAAATAATTCCAATAAGCATTTTTGTGATGTAGCTTTTCTTTTATTGACAATTTTATATATGTTAGACAAGTATCCACTCCCTTGATAAGGCTGATTTGTTATGAATATAACATATTCAGTTAGTTTAGGTATGTCTTGTCTGATGGAGATTTGCATTATTTCTATTTTATTTAATATAAATTGTCTCAGTATTGGTAAAGTTAACCACATATCTCTACTTATGTTATATTTGTCCATAACATAGGTAATGGCTGGGACCTTGCCCATTTCTATTAGATGATGCCAGAACTGTATTTTTCCTTGTTTTAATATTTCATCTTATTTATTTGTGTAGTTTCTAATTTATTATTTATTATTTGAGGTATAGGCTAATGGAAAAAATTAAAATATCCAAGATTTAATAGTAGGATAGTGTGTGATTTATATAATGTGATGGAGCATGAAAGTTTTTATTTTCTAGTATATATGTTTTCAGTGTCCAATAGAAGATGTTTGGTAAGAAGGGTAAGTGCTCATGTACATGATTTTGCATGATATCTAAACATATCTCTTCATGGAGTAGTTTCCATATAGAGGGGTATTGTGGATTTAACCATAGGGTAATGTTTTTAATTATAGCAGATAAAGAGCAAGTCTCAACATCTGGAAGAGTTATTCTCCCTTCTTCCCAATTTGGTAAATGATTATTTACTGCTATTTGGATTTATTTGGGTACAGCATACATTTTAATATCAGTTTATTATATTTTTGTATTATATGCTTGGGTGGTGTTAGTGAAAAAACTTGAATAAGATATAATATTTTGAGAAATATAATTGATTTAGTCAAGTATAGTCTAGCCTCCATTGTGTATAAATATGTGTTACAGTTAGTAATTATTGCTTCTATTTTATCTATTATATTATTATAATTAAATAGAATCATATCATCTAGATCTTCTGTTAAGTGAATCCCTAAGTAGTAAAGTTTACCCTCATTAACAGAATATTTTGAGAATTTTTTATCTACTTTTTTATTTTTCTTGGAACTCAAGGACAATATCTTAGTTTTATTTTCATTAAATAACAGTCCCGAAACATCTTGAAATTTGTTCATGGAATCAAATGATGCCTGTAAGGAATGATTTACATCTGAAAGAGTCAGCAGAATGTCATCTGCAAACAATTGAAGCTTCAGGTTTAATGTTTTGAAAATTTCTATGCCTTTAATGCTGTCTTGTAATCTGATGTTATTTGTAAAAGGCTCTATCAGTAGAGCAAATAATAAAGGTGACAACAGACAACCCTGCTTAGTTCCTTTCTTAATTGTAATTGGGCCTGATCTGTGGGAACCTAATTTGACATATGCTAAAGAGTTTTCATACAAGGAAATAATTAGTTGTATAAATGTATTAGGAAATGTGTAGTCTTCTAATACTAGATGTAAATATCTCCAATTTACAGTGTTGAAAGCATTGTTGATGTCCAGAGAGACTAGAGTTAAGTCTGTATTTCTATGTTTAGCAAGATTTATTAAAGTTGTGAGCCTTTTGATATTATCGTATGTGTTTCTTTCTTTAATAAAGCCTGTTTGGTCTTCATGTGCTAGCAATGGAAGAAAATGTTTGATTCTATTTACAAACATTGCCATAAACATCTTAAAGTCTATGTTTAATAGAGATATGGACTTATATGATGTATAATATTTTTCTTCCTTACCAGGTTTTATTATTTGGGAAATTAAGAAATATCTCCAAGATGGAGGTATTAGTAACTCTTCTTTGGATATTGTTGCATACTTTTAGTAGTATAGACAAAGTCTGACTTAATAATAATCTATGCATTTCAGGTAAAATGTTATCTGGACCTGGTGCTTTGTTTACTTTTAGTTTAGTGATTTGGGATTTTAATGCTGTCATAGTTATTGGGTTATTAATAATGTCTATATGCTGCTGGGATAACCTATTTGAAATATTTTTGTTTAGAAAGTATTATATTTCATTTGCTGGGAAGTAGTGAGATTTGATGAATTAAGATTATTATAGTGGAGTCTAAATGTTTCTAATATGCTATTAAGGTCAGTTACTTTTTTCTTTGTATGAGTGTTGTATATTTCTTTTATCTGTCTAGATTTAATGTTTTTTTGTTATATTTGCTAGTTGTCTTTGATTTGCATGATTCATGGAATATGAATTTAATCTAATGTTGCCTAGGTTTATCATAGTTTTGTGATGCAGTATTTCAGTATATTTACTATTAATTTGTATTAATTATGGTTTTAGATTTGTGTTGCCTTTTTGAATTTCTAGTTTAAGTTTGTCAAGCTTAGTTTGTAGTTCATGACTTTTTCTTGTTAATGAGCCAAGCTATTGTTTTTACCATAAATATAAGATTTTAATAAGTTTTATATATATATATATATATATATATATATATATATATATATATATATATATATATACATATATATTTCTGGTATATCTTCTGTGTTATTTATTTCTTTAAATTATTTTAAATTTGTTATGTATGAGGGCATTCTGGTGATAAGTAGTGAGTTATATGATTCAGACCATATTTCAAAAACTATCGTGTTATGGTCTGATAATGGCCATGCTATTACCTCAACCCCACTTAACTTAGTTATTAAATCATTTGAAACATAGACTCTGTCAATACGAGAATGAGATTTATGTCTATGAGAGTAAAAAGTGCAAAATAATGAGTTCTGATCAGCAAAGTGGTTTATGTCTTCAATTATTACTGTGTCTATAAATTTCAGTAGGGCTCTTGATGTACATGATTTCTTTCTTTTACATGTTGAGTTAGAGTCATTGTCATTTGTAATACAGTTAAAGTCCCCTGCCATTATTAGACTTCACTTAGCATGATGTATAATATTTTCAAGGTGAGTGTTAACAGTTTTAATCCCAACCCCTGGGATCCAATACAAATTTACTAAGGTGTAAATCTTTCTATTAATTTCTAGAGTTATTAAACAAAACATTCCTGAGGAATCCTGATATGCTGAAATTATTTTGGGAGTGGGGGGTTGAATTTCTAGCTAGAATAATTACTCCTCTTTTCTTAAGTTTTAATTGTGAACATTTCATATTATAGTTAAGTATGTCAAATTACTTGAAATTACAAAGTTAAAATGTACAGTGATATTTGAGTTATAGAAAAGTCCTGTTATTCTTTCACTTATATATAAGATGCATTCATTTCTGTTAGACACCAAAAAAAAAAAAAAAACAAATTCAAATATATTTATAAACCTATAACATTGAATACTACAACCATTTATCATCTCAATGAGGTTTAAGACCTCTTGTCCGAGTGAAAAAGTCATACAGACAGTCCCTCTACCTATATCTTCTGTGCACAGAGTGAGTTTTTCTACCTAAAGTACTTGCATATATAAACTATTATTACTTGATACATTTGATGTTTCAGCTTTTAAAGTTAGATGAATAATAATTTATTTATATTTAATAACTTATGTGTAAGCAAACTCAGCAGTATTTTATGGTGGTTCAAATTTAAGCATAATGTATATGATAATATGATGTTATGGGTGATTCATTTTGTAAAATTTCAGCACCAGTTCAAATCTCACATGTGAAGTGGCTACCAGTTTGGTGGGGGTAATCCATTCAGCAGGGGATTAACAATTGTATAAATGGTTAGTTAAAACAAATATATTTAAGTAATAAGCTATAGATATATGGTGGTGGTATCTTTGAGGTTCAAACCCATGTCTAATAAGAAGGCTTCATACATTTGACTTTCACAAACTGTAAGCAGTTGCTGCCAGTTAGAGGGAATTTTTATATGCATTTCCATTGTTTGCCCGTTTTATATTTTACCAAAAACATTATATGTCAGCATCAGTTCTATTTTCCATATGAAGTGAATATTTATATTATGAACACCTTTATGACATTTTTAAATCATTTATAAATGCATGAAAGTTATGACAGGACATTCAATAAATCAAACATAATCACATCTAGAAGTTGGAATAATATTTAGATGTGAAAACATGAGATATCAAAGCACAGTATTATATTTTCACCCTGAATTATGAATACAACAGCAAACTTATGTTATAACATTTTATTTATCTTCTTTATAGTAGTAGTGGAACTATATAGAATCAGTGTATTGCTTTGTATACTTACACTCTCATAATTGCATGGTCTGTCCTGACTTTCCATTTCTTCACCAGTGTACTTGCTTTAATATAGGTACAGTTTCAATTTTATAAGTACGATGTCAAGAAGGCAGATATTTTTTAACAGTTATTCATGACTTAATTAATGTATGTTATGCTCATCTCTATTTGTAGCATGTTATATTAATCGCATGCTACTGGATCTGCTCTGTAATAGTGCAGTGTTACTTTAAATTATAGCTCTCCTTAATTTTTCTGTATTCCTTCCCTATGTCACTAGCAATACATAAAACATATTATTTAACTTTATTTCACTTACCACTTACATTGCAGTGGTTTATTATGTACGAAGACGCTAGTTGAAGTCATTATTCCTGTTTGTTTGTGAAAGGAAGCCAAAAAACGGTTCCTATGCATGCTTGTAAGCTTTTTGATTACATCATCACCTAAGCGACAGTGTAGTGTGAGATGGAGAAGTTAAAGCAGTTTCTCATGGGTTATTCTGATTGTGGGAAACCTCTAAAAGCTTCTACTTGCCTCATGAACTCAGCAAGAACATTTATGGCAATACTACAAGAGATTTTGAAGAAAAAATGGTTAAGTCTTGAGGCAGTGAGAGGCAGGAAAAGTTTTTATGCTTTTTTTAACACTAGAACACCAGGGCTGAGGTAAAAACTATAAGGGAGAGCAAAATAAGCAAAAAAAGATGTACACCATCTCTTTGTAATAAAATAATCATTTTCACAACAAAACACCATCCTGAACAGTTCCTTATTTTTAAGACATTTTATAAACCACCACAACAATGAATATTCCATATACAGTCCTCCCATTCTTTTCCTTTTTCAATTTATAAACACTGGTACTATTTAGAGACATATCTAATCAATTTATTGGAAAGAAAAAAACATTCTATATGTTTGTGTAAGAGTCTCATTTCAGTTTTAAAACTGCATGGATTTGTATTACCTGATGCGACTTATATATATATATATATATATATATATATATATAAAAACTATTATTTGTTAATATCTTTGGTTTACATTTCTAAATAACATGCTTTATATTTTGACCTTTGTTGGTCTTATTTATGCTGTTGTTAGTAGTTTAGAATTATTAAATTATGTTAAGGATGACTTTAAGTATTGTAGTTTGCTTTAGTTTACTTATAACTTTTCAAATTTTACGTTTTTTACTCTTATAATGGGCGAAGAAATCTTATTATTAAAATGGTCTGTTAACTAAAGTTTATGCAAAATATAATGTGTAAGCCTGAACATAAAAATAAAAAGTATGTACCTGTATTCAGTGAGGAGTATTAAGTAGAAGTTTGTTGACAATATAAAACATTTGAAGTGTAGTATATTTATTTGTCCTTCAGTTTTTTTTCTTTTTCTCAACTACTTTCCATTCATTTTTTTAGCATTTCTCTTAGGTGTACTGTTAGTCCAGTCCATAACTTCTACTTGATCTATTGTGTTGTTATTAAGCAGGTATTTTGTTTCAGCTTCTAGGGAGTCAATATTTTGATGCCTTTAGGAAGGAAGATTTTCAGTCTTGCTGGGTATAGAAGATGGGTTTTAAATTGTTTTTTTCTTCGGTGCTTTTATGATGGGATAGAATTATTTTCTTTTTGCAACAACTCTTGAGGAATAGTCATTGTCAAATCTGATGGCAGAACCTTGATATTTTATTGGGGAATTTGTTCAGGCTGTTTTTAATATCAGTTCTTTGTCTTGAGAGAAAAAAATATTCATAATAATGGATCTTGGTTTAGAATTTGATTAATTTGATGTTTCATTTGTTGTTAGAGACCTATGAGTTCGTACAATACCATGGGATAGTGATTCAGGCAGTTTAAGTATAGAAAGTATCCAGGTGGTAAGAAAGTTAATAATGTCACTTTCTGCTTTCTCCAGTAGTCCACAAATATGAAGATTGCTTCTCCTAGATCTATTTTCTAGGTCATCCAGTTCTTCCAGTAAGTAGTTTTGCTTTAATAAAAAATCCAAATGATGTTCTTCTTCTGCTAGTCTATTTTCCACGTCGTTAAGGGATTGTTCCATTGCTGTTACTTGAGTCTTCTGTTGCTTAAAAATCTCCTGTAATTGTTAAAGCTGTTGGGAACATTTATCCTTAAAAGTGTCCAGCTTATTATCAGTTTTATCTATCTTCAAATATAAGTCTTGTATATTTGTCAGCAAGGAATGTAACTCCTTTTTTAGTGAGGAGTCTTGAGTTGAAGTCTTAATGGGACTCATTCTGAAGAGCTGAGTGAAGTTTTCTTTTCCAGTTGAATTTGACAGGAATTTTTAGTTCTGATGATAAAAGAAAATTCTTCAGTAGAACTCCAGATGTTTTAGTAGTAAACTGGTCATGATTAAATCAGGCAAAAGTCATTTTTGAAAGAAAATTCCTGTCAGAGATGTATTTTAGGTCAGAGAGTTCTTGATGAATGCTGCTACCAGTTTACCATATTGGCCACGCACCCCTCATTATCAACTTTCTGAAGGGTTACTATACCAATAACTGTGGGCACTAGGTTCATAGGTGTGTACTAGGCCAGCAGCCCTGGAGCCTTTACAAGCCTAGCCCATAGAAGCGCCCTGGTATCATGTCACCATTAGTTCCCAGTGTCTTTATCAAGCAGAGCCACTGGAGTGATCCCCGGGGTGAAATTTCTATTTCCCATCCACTCATGAAGATGTCTCTTGAAAAAGGCCAATGAGGTGCTTTGCTTGACATGTATGGGAAGTGTATTCCAGAACATGGACAGTCTCTGGGTTATGAACCTGTCCTTCCAGCATGTTCATTTGATTGTAGTAATAAGGATGAGGTCCCTGGAGCATGCGGTGTGGAGGGATTGGTATTTCTTTGGGTGTAACCTTTCTAACAGGGCTGGGTCAGACATGGCTTTGTAAGTCAAGCACAGATTGCCTCTTATTAGACGATATGAGACAGAGAAAAGCTAGAGTTTTTTGAGTCTGTCCATGTAAGGCATGCATTTAAGGCCTAGGATCTTCTTTGTGAGGTACTTTTGTGGCCTTTCCAGATGTTGCAGGTGTTTAGTGCGGAACATGCCAAATGGGGCATTATACTCAATGATTGGTAAGAGTACAGAGAGGTGATGACCTCTTTCTTCCCAGACAAAAAACCCTTGGTAATGAGATGTGCCACACAGAAGGACTTTCTGAACACAGTGGCAATGTGGGGGTTGAAGGACAGGTTGCTGTCAACCTGTGTCCCCAGATCTCTTATAACACCTTCAGTGTTCAGTGGGCTATCATCAATGTGGTAATTAGTGGGAAGTGAGTTTTTCCCAAAGGGAATGACGACACATTTTATGGCATTAAGCTTAAGGCCATGGTTTTAACATCAGTTGTTGGTCTCAGTAAGGCCTTTCTGTAGGATGTCTACATCACTTGGAGGGTTAATAATGGCTCCCAGCTTGCAATCGTTGGTGAACTTGGTCAACCAGAGTCCCTCCGTGTTGGCCTGGACCTCTGAGAAGTAGATGCCAAACAGGAGAGGACCTAGAACTGTTCCCTGTGGGACTCCACTTGTGACTGGTTGGCAGTCTGACTTGGAATCTGCTACTTTTACACCGTGGGTCCTGTGTGAGGCAATTTGCAACCCACCTAGTGATATAGGGACTGATGTCTAGTTTGGTGAGTCTATCAATAATTCCTGAGTGGGGAATGGTATCAAAGGCCTTGGCAAGATGGAGGTATGCTGTATGAACTCCCTTGCCCTCATCCACAACTCTGGTGACTGACTCAAAGAAGTCAACCAGGCTGAGCAGGCATGATCTAGCCTTCACAAAACCTAAATTGCATGGGTTCCAGAGTTTGGAGATTCCCTATATCCTTGGTAATTAGGTCCATGATGATGCTCTCCATAGCCTTATGTATCAAACTCATCAGGCTAATGGGGCAATAATTCCCAGGGTCTGAAGTTGCTCCCCCTTTATGGAGAGGGATTACTGTAGCAGTGCACCATTCTGCAGGGCCAAAGCCTGAGGTGAGGCTATGATTGAACAGGGCACACAGGTGTGGTGCCAGTTCACTTTGTAGTTCATGTAGAACACAGCCAGAGATATTGTCGGGTCCCAGGGAAGCTGTATTCTTGGCCTTGGACAATGCAGCTTTAACCTGTGCTGCAGTAATGCTGGGTACCTGGCATTCTTCCGGTATTGTTTTTGGTCCTTTAGGGGGGAAGAGAGGGGTAAAGTTGGCACTGAATCTGTTGGCCAGTATGTTGGCAATATCTGTTGGCTCATTATAGGATGTACCATTGGGAAGTAACTCAGAGCAAATCTGGGAATTGCCATGGAGATTCTTGATATAACTGTAGAAGGCTTTGTGGTTGTTTTTAGTGTCTGCCACAATTCTGCCTTCATAGCTAGCTTTAGAGGTTTTGATGAGGAATCTCAACTTTTTGTTGAGGCTAATAAGGGAGTTTTTTTCAGTCTTGGGACTTCACCTTTTTTGCAACAGTTTCTTCCATCTGTTGTAGAGTTTGTTAATGACAGGGAACCACAAGATTGTCTTCTTTTTTTTTGGAGGAGAGCATCTTGGTTCTGTTGGGTATGGCTAGTTCCATGCATTTATGTACGTGTTCATACAGTACATTGGTGTATAATTCAGCAGTCATGCACCTATTTTCCATCTGCATGGGTGCCGTGAAGTTAGCCACCTCTGGTTTAGGAGCCCAAAGTCAGCTTTGGAGAGGATTTTCATGGTGGTTACCTTTCCTGGTGGTGTGGGTGAGATATGGATTTCCAATTAGTTTGTGGTCAGATCTAACCAGGGAAGAATAGACTACTGGTGTTGAGCAATGGTTGTCCATGTCAATAATAACCAAGTCAAGGATGTTGCTTCCTATAGTGGGGTTATGAATGAGCTGGTCTAGCGCATTGGAATTAATTAATTCCAGGAAGCGTTGCACAAGTGTATTGGTGCATAGTTTTCCCATTTGATGGCAGGGTAGTTGAAGTCACCCAGTATGAGAGTATTGGGTTGGACCCTAATAGTTTCCAGGGTGCTTAGGAACATGGAGTGAGAGTCTTGGGACATGGTTGGGGACCTATAGCAGGCTGTGACCTGAATCACCATCTTACCCACTGTTAGTTGTACCTGAAGTATCTCCAATGTGTTATGATGGGCTACTAGTCTGGAAGTGTGCGTATCCTTTATGAATATGGTAACACCACTGCCTTTGGAGCTTTGGTCCATATTCTGGGGCGGAACGGTGTGGAATGAGTTATAGCCTGTTAGCACAGAGGTGCTTTCTGCTTCTTTAAACCAGGTCTCTGTTACAGCACAAATATCGGTGTTCTCCATTTTGAGGAGTGCTTCGAGTGAGTGCATCTTGAGATTTAGACTTCTAGCATTGAGCAGCATGACCCTCAGATTGCATTTTTTTATAGCTGTTACTGTGGTAATTTGGTCTTTGGAACACTGCCTAAAAAAGGCACTATAGGGATGGCAAGGGCCTTAGGCAGTATACGGAAACCTAGGGGTGACAGATGCAGGCCATCTCTGGCAAAGCATCGAGGTCTGTCAATCATGTCATCCCTAGCAGACAGATACTGGATCCCCTTAGAATTACACCAGAAACTTAGCCAATTGTTGAAGTCAATCATTTTCTGCTTGTACTGTGGTATCATTCTGGGCAATGGTAGGATGCTTTCTGAGCTAGGGTCATACCTGTCTGGGCCACACAGTCCAAGAGCTCCTCCATGTCACACTTGTACTTGTTGTGGAGTGACCTGAGTGCATGTGTTATGTGTCGGATTCTGGCACCTGACAGACAGCTGACTGTTACCTTCTCCTTATTCAACCTAGTGAGTGGGACATCAGTGTGCCTCATTATTGAGTCACCTATGATTAGTGTATTGGGTAAGGTGTTTTGCCTTAGGGGATTAGGTTGAGGAGCACACTGTGTAGGTGAGCTATGTGTCTTGTGATTTTTGCTGTGTTGTGGTGGTCGAGTGCATTTCTGATTTGGAGGGCTCTGCTGTTTGGGTAGACTTCTATTGACAGCCTCCATGAAGGTGGGTGTGTGGTTTGTCTTTTAATATGAGAGTTGTGATGGTGGATGTTCTAGACAGCTATGTGTTCCATGTGGTGTGGTGCAGGTGTTGACCTTCTCCTGTTGACCAGCTATTTCGGTTTTGGCTGGAGAGTGCATGTCTTCCAGTTTGGATATATAAATGCATCTCTTACAAGTCTGAGTGTTGGGAGGTAAGAGGAGAGGATCATCTGTGTACATGAGGTAGCTGCTACACTGCCTCAGAATTCCCAAGTTCACCAGGTTAATAGGAGAAAGCACAGGGAACTGACCTTTATACATGCCAGGAGGGATGGTCTTTATTAATAAGTACTGGAGCTGTTTCGTTATAGGAAGTTTAGTGCTGTTAGTGCTTATGTGGGCTACAATAATTGCTACAAGAAGCCAGATGAAGTGCAAGGTGAATAAGCTAGTTAAATGCAAGAGAGAAGAGAACTAGCAAGATCTAAGGGAAAAATTGAAGAGCTGACTTTCTGGCATTGGTAATACTTTACTCTAGCTTAGTGGCACTGCACGGCATGCAAACCCATGCAAACATGGGGTTTTAAAGCAGAAAGTTGAAAGGGAGCTAGAAACCACTCCTCTTGTGGTAGACAGCCTACCTACTGCTTACCGCTCCCACTGATAAGCTGAGAGGCTTCCCTCTAACACAGAAATGTCAGGGGAACTCAGAAACTATAATACAGTCCTGAATACAGCAAATCTGTATCTGGACTACTCTAGTAACAGGAAAGGCAGGAAAACAAGCTAGAACATTTCTTTTTTTTTTTAAATATAACAGTAGCAAATGAGCAAACTGATTTAAACAAATTAACCAGTTTAACCAATAAAAAAGCTCAAAACTGAGGCCTGTTCCAGCAGTCTTCAATCAGACAAGTTCTAACTGCACACTCCTGCTACTAGGGTGCAGGGGAACCTTCTCAAAAAAAAAAAAAAAGATGGCCTGGATTAGTCTTCAAGTTATACAAACAAAGATAGATTCAGCAGGTCTGAATTTAGTCTATGCTACAGCAAACAAGGTGCACCAATTTCAGAAGGAAATATTTCAGATAAGCAGGCACAATAAGCCTTTAACCAGAAATTACCGACTCAGAAGGACAGAATCTACCCTCTCCTCCCACAACAGTGCAGACCACAAACCTTCTTACTGTAAAATAACTGGCCTGAAGCCCAAGTGCTTAAACTAGAACTAAGACACTTTTAGAATAACAGACACTAAGCTGTCAGTCAGCAACTTCCAACTTAGAAGGATGTAAGCTACCTGTCCTGCCACAAGAGTGCAGACCACAAATCTTCTTAATGTAAAAGAACTGGCCTGAAGCACAAGTGATTAAACTAAAAGGCTTAGAATAACAGTGACAATTTAATCAGGCTACTAACAAACAGTAATAAATGCAGCAGAATAAATGCAATTGAGTACTTTTAAGAATAGGCAGCAAAAGCAAATGAAGTAATAAAGTAGGAACAAACACAAATACAGTAAAAGCAGATGAATAAAGTGCATTTTTTAATATAACAGTTGCAAACGAGCAAACTGATTTAACCAAATTAACCAATAAAAATCTAAAAACTGAGCCCCGTTCCAGCAGTCTTCAATCAGACAAGTTCTAAGTACACACTCCTGCCACTAGGGTGCAGGGGAACCTTCTCCAATAAAAGATTGCATGGATTAGTGCTCAAGTTATACAAACAAAGCTAGATTCAGCAAGTCTGAATCTAGTCTATGCTACAGCAAACAAGGTGCACCAATTTCAGAAAGAAACAGTTTAAGTAAGCAGGCACAATAAGCCTTTAACCAGAAATTCCCAGCTCAGAAGGGGGGAATCTACCCTCTCCTCCCACAACAGAGCAGACCACAAACTTTCTTAATGTAAAATAACTGGCCTGAAGCCCAAGTGCTTAAACCAGATCTATGACACTAAGCCTTCAGTCAGCAACACCCAACTTAGAAGGATGTAAGCTTCATGTCCTGCCACAAGAGTGCAGACCACAAACATTTTTAAAGTAAAACAACTGGCTTGAAGCCCAAGTGCTTAAACCAAAAGGCTTAGAATAACAGTTACAATTTAATCAGGCTACTAACAAGCCATAATAAATGCAGCAGAATAAATACAATTGAGTAGTTTTAAGAACATTTAGCAAAAGCAAAATAAGGTAATAAAATATGAACCAACACAAATACAATTAAAGCAGATGTATAAAGTGCAATTTTTTTAATATAACAGTAGCAAATGAGCAAACTGATTTAAACAAATTACATAATTAACCTGTAAGAAAGCTCAAAATGGTGCCCTGTTCCATCAGTCTTCAATCAAACAAGTTCTAACTGCACACTCCTGGCACTAGGGTGCAGGGGAACCTTCTCCAAAAAAAAGATGTCCTGGATTTATACAAACAAAGCTAAATTCAGTGGGTCTGAATATAGTCTATGCTACAGCAAACAAGGTGCACCAATTTCAGAAATGTACAGTTCAAATAAGCAGGCACAATATGTCTTTAACCATAAATTCCCAGTTCAGAAGGGCAGAATCTACCCTCTCCTCCCACAAGAGTGCAGATCACAAACCTTCTTAATGTAACGTAACTGCCTGAAGCCCAAGTGTTTAAACCAGAATTAAGACACTTTTAGAATAACAGACACTAAGCCTTCAATCAGCAACATCTAACTTAGAAGGATGTACGCTACCTGTCCTGCCACAAGAGTGCTGACCACAAACTTTATTAATGTAAAACAACTGGCCTGAAGCACAAGTGCTTAAACCAAAAGGCTTAGAATAACAGTGACAATTTAATCAGGCTACTAACAAACAGTAATAAATGCAGCAGAATAAATGCAATTGAGTACTTTTAAGAATAGGCAGCAAAAGCAAAATGAAGTAATAAAGTAGGAACAAACACAAATACAGTAAAAGCAGATGAATAAAGTGCAATGTTTTTAATATAACAGTTGCAAACGAGCAAACTGATTTAACCAAATTAATCAATTAACCAATAAAAATCTGAAAACTGAGCCCTGTTCCAGTAGTCTTCAATCAGACAAGTTCTAAGTGCACACTCCTGCCACTAGAGTGCAGGGGAACCTTCTCCAATAAAAGATTGCATGGATTAGTGCTCAAGTTATACAAACAAAGCTAGATTCAGCAAGTCTGAATCTAGTCTATGCTACAGCAAACAAGGTGCACCAATTTCAGAAAGAAACAGTTTAAGTAAGCAGGCACAATAAGCCTTTAACCAGAAATTCCCAGCTCAGAAGTGGAGAATCTACCCTCTCCTCCCACAACAGAGCAGACCACAAACTTTCTTAATGTAAAATAACTGGCCTGAAGCCCAAGTGCTTAAACCAGATCTAAGACACTAAGCCTTCAGTCAGCAACACCCAACTTAGAAGGATGAAAGCTTCATGTCCTGTCACAAGAGTGCAGACCACAAACCTTTTTAATGTAAAACAACTGGCTTGAAGCCCAAGTGCTTAAACCAAAAGGCTTAGAATAACAGTTACAATTTAATCAGGCTACTAACAAGCCGTAATAAATGCAGCAGAATAAATACAATTGAGTAGTTTTAAGAACATTTAGCAAAAGCAAAATAAGGTAATAAAGTATGAACCAACACAAATACAGTAAAAGCAGATGTATAAAGTGCAATTTTTTAATATAATAGTAGCAAATGAGCAAACTGATTTAAACAAATTACATAATTAACCTGTAAGAAAGCTCAAAACTGTGCCCTGTTCCATCAGTCTTCAATCAAACAAGTTCTAACTGCACACTCCTGGCACTAGGGTGCAGGGGAACCTTCTCCAAAAAAAAAAGATGTCCTGGATTTATACAAACAAAGCTAAATTCAGTGGGTCTGAATATAGTCTATGCTACAGCAAACAAGGTGCTTTATTTCAGAAATAAACAGTTCAAATAAGAAGGCACAATATGTCTTTAACCATAAATTCCCAGTTCAGAAGGGCAGAATCTACCCTCTCCTCCCACAAGAGTGCAGATCACAAACCTTCTTAATGTAACGTTACTGCCTGAAGCCCAAGTGTTTAAACCAGAACTAAGACACTTTTAGAATAACAGACACTAAGCCTTCAATCAGCAACTTCCAACTTAGAAGGATGTAAGTTACATGTCCTGCCACAAGAGTGCTGACCACAAACCTTCTTAATGTAAAACAACTGGCCTGAAGCCCAAGTGCTTAAACCAAAAGGCTTAGAATAACAGTTACAGTTTAATCAGGTTACTAACAAGCAGTAATAAATGCAGCAGAATAAATGCAACTGAATACTTTTAAGAGCAGGCAGCAAAAGCAAAATAAAGTAATAAAGTAGGAACAGATGCAGTAAAAGCAGATGTATAAAGTGCAGTTTGTTTTAATAAAACAGTAGCAAACAAGCAAACTGATTTAAACAAATTAACCAATTAACCAGTAAAAAAGCTCAAAACTGAGCCCTGATCCAGTAGTCTTCAATCAGAAAAGTTCTAACTGCACACTCGTGCCACTAGTGTGCAGGGGAACATTCTCCAAAAAGATGGCCTGGATTAGTGTTTAAATTATACAAACAAAGCTAGATTCAGCAGGTCTGAATCCAGTCTATGCTACAGAAAAGAATGTGCACCTGTTTCAGAAAGAAACAGTTCAAATAAGCAGGCACAATAAGCCTTTAACCAGAAATTCCCAGCTCAGAAGGGTAGAATCTACCCTCTCCTCCCACAAGAGTGCAGACCACAAATCTTCTTAATGTAAAATAACTGGCCTGAAGCCCAAGTGCTTAAACCAGAACTAATACACTTTTAGAATAACAGACACTAAGCCTTCAATCAGCAACTCCAAACTTAGAAGAATGTAAGCTACCTGTCCTACCACAAGAGTGTAGACCACAATCCTTCTTAATGTAAAACAACGGGCCTGAAGCCCAGGTGCTTAAACCAAAAAGTTTAGAATAACAGTTACAATTTAATCAGGCTACTAACAAGCAGTATTAAATGCAGCAGAGTAAATGGAATTGAGTACTTTTAAGAACAGGCAGCAAAAGTGAAATAAAGTAATAAAGTAGGAAGAAACACAAATACAGTAAAAGTAGATGAATAAAGTGCATTTTTTTGGTTAAGTGGGACGCGATGAAACATGATAATTTAAGGTTGATAAGCTAAGGGGGTGGGCCTTCCCAAATGATGTCTCTCGACTCAGTAGAGTAAGCTGATGAGATGGGACTGGAAGTGTCCAAAATGATATTTATAGTAGGGGTGGGCAACTCAAAAACCACCAAAATTTAAGAACACTACAAGGACTGGGCAGGTGGGTGGGGAACTCTTAAACTCCAAAAGAAAACTTAAAACAAAACAAATGTAGTACTAGAATAAGATACAAAATAAAAGTGATTAAACCTTAAATAAACAGCTTCAAATCAAAATTAAATGCAGAGATGAGTGATACTCAGAGCAATGCAGACCACACAAACACTTCAGATAACTACATATATTTCTAAATAAAATAGCAATGCTGTCTCTCAGCTCTTCACACTAATTAACTGATGCTATTCACTGTTTGCAAAGGAATTCTTTGCAAAGGAATTCTTGGTAACTTTTTTTTTAACTGACCATAGCCAAGAACTCTTAAAACTCCAACAGAGCAGAAAGCTTAAAACAAAACAAATGTAATACTAGAATAAGATACAAAATATACTTCCTCTTTCTCTTTATTCACCCTATATACTAAGTCCTTTTGTAATTCAAAATAGGGACAAGAAGTTGAGAGACAGCTATATGATTCCTTCCCCACCATCTTGGTTATATTCTCACTGACTTTAATCAAAGTTTTATCAACTCACTGGTCTTTTTAAAATTAAGCTGACTCACCCAAAGGTCAGCTAAATCAGGCATTTCATCCCTGGTAGTTTCTTGTGTGGTAGATGACTCTGCCTGTGTCCTGCTAACAGAGGTGCAGGGGTTTGAGTGCCCACACTCTTCTCCTAGAAAGGGTAGTTCTTGCCAATAGTGAGTTTGACCACTAGCTGTTGTCTCCTCCTTAGAGACTTCACAGGTTTTCTGTATTGAACTAAAATGTCTAACACCCTTCACCCTTTTTTTCTCTTTGATATTGTAATACCCTGTCTTTTCAGTATTCATTACCTCTTCCCAGCTTTTTTCTATCCCCTGGGCTTCTTTTACGAGAAGTCCTTGCTGGGTATAGCGCAGTGCTCAAAGAACACCAAGTGGATGTTAATCTTTCCACAACCTTACTTTGTCATTTTTGCTTTTTCCTTGTGGAGCTCAACCCTCAATCTAGTATCACTACCCATCTGTGGCTACAGCTTCTAGAGGAGCTGCAGTGTCTTTCTTTTCCTGTATGCTAACTCATATCCTGGTTCCCTTTGGGGCTCTGATACTAGCCCTATGCCTTAAGTGCACCAAAGTTTGTTAATGGTCATGGCTATTGGCAGTTCTATTTCCCCTCTTTTAAGGGAAGGCAAAGATAAGGTCATTGGCTGGTTTTCTTTAGGGTCTATAGAGCTAGGGTAATGGTATATCAAAAGCACTACCTTCTTCCCACTGGTACCATAGTTCATTAAAGTAAGAGAAGTCCTTCCCAATTACAGTATCATGAGTTAAACATAGCACCACTGTAACAGCATGTAGCACATTCCAAAAACTCAGTCTGATCCTCTACCTAGACAGTAGGGTATTGTTTTTTTGTCTCCATAGATGCACATTGTCTTCATGGCCTTTTAAGTCAAAGCCATCTGCTTACAAATATATAGCCTCTTCATAAGGGTGACCCTACAACCAGTGTTTAACAGCCTATGCAGTTCTTTTCCATCCACTAGTGTAGCTTGATTAACTTGGCAGTTGCACAGTAGCAGAATGCAGTTTTTACTATTCTAACAGAGACCTTTATCACATTCCACAGGTTTTATATAATTTATATTTCTCTAATTGGTTTGACATACACATCAGAGTTAACGCCACTCTTTGAGAATTTAACAGCATGGTCCCAAGTTGAGTTGACTCCCTTGGTTTAATGACTATTTTCTCTGTCAACCTAGGCAACTCACCCTTATGGAAACTTACACATAATTAAAGTATTTCTACTAAAGTAAAGTAGCAAAACTTTCAGAATCTTCTAGATTGGATTGACATATCCACTTTTTAATAGGTTCATACGAGATTACTAGGCTAATGGCCCTAGGGCCTTTACAAGCTTACCCATCTATTTGAATGAGCACACACAAGTTATCTGCTGTGAGATTAGAACCACAAACTGTACAGCTACACAAGCTAAACAGTTAATGCTCATGCCAGCACAGACATCTTAATCATAGCTGGTAATGATTTTTTTAAGTCTGCCAATCACCAGTATTAATTGTTTATTTACTATTATGTTCTTCTAAGTCTAACCACTATGACATGTTGTGATTTACTTCAGATAAGTAGGACTGTACTGTACTGTTTTTTTTTTTTTTTTTTGGGAAAAAATCCATTCCTGAAATTTTTGAGCTTGAGTCTTTGTTGGAACCCCAGCTTGAGCCTTTTTACTCTTTCATAGTCCTTGTAGTTTGCTTCTTGCATGTACATTAGTGCTCAGACAGGCTACCCTGTTACCTTTGCAGAAAGTACCCAAGCCATTTGGCTTGTACCCATCCTTCCTGGTTGGTAATCAAAACTGACTATCTAAGCTTCCAAATCCTCTTACCAGGTCAAACACTTCTGCAGAGGCATGGCACTTTGCATCATGATGATTTTATAACTGCTACCATATCCCCAGGAGTGGGAGAGAGTATTTGGAAAAGTTGATTCAATGTGGTGGAGAAGCTGGTGGTTCACTTGGGAACATGGCACAGACTTCTAAATCAAACACAGTCTCTTAGAAGCTGTGATAGGTGCACACTCTTAGCGGCATAGCAAAGACTCTTTGGTAGGTGCACTCTCTTAGAAGCACAGCACAAGCTTCTAGGTACAACAGAGCACAAGGACCAGAGACAGGTTCACTTTCTCAGGACTGCAACACAAACTTATGAAAGAACCAAATGGAAATAAGTGCTTTTGTTTATGGAAAACTGCAGTGTGCTTCATTGTAGCATTTAATACCACAAAAGCTTCCCAGCAAAACAGAAATGGAAATTTTTTATACAGGAGAATTCTGCTTATTTGGCAGCGACAGATTAAGCAGGGATGTCAGAAAAAAATAGACTGGAGCTTTTGCCTACTGCATCCACAAATATGGACAACAATACAACTGACACTAAAGTGTTTATATAAAATGATTTTATTCACAGAACTGAACTTAGAGGCTGTTTTGCCAAAATTAAAAAGAATGATGTGGTTCATATGCCCCTTCTCTGGGCCAGTAATCAAGAATCATCAATCCTCACCACCAACACTGGTGAGGGACATTCACTTGAAACCAAAAATGGATACACACAGTATTTCCAGCTGCAGCTCTCTGCACTAAACACAATTTCCCTTTAGACCACACAGGGAACACACTCCTGTCCTGGGGTTGGGTTTCTTTCTCTCTCACTAGGCCCCAAATAAGACTCCATACTGACCACAGCTGTAGAGTTGAGTCTTCAGCAGAGTGTTCTAAGCCAAGTCCTCCCCCACCTTCTCTGTAAAACCAGTGCTCTGTGTCTCTGCTCCAAGTAACTGACACACACACACACACACACACACACACACACACACACACACACACACACACACACACACACACACACACACACACCTGGGAAAGGCTGGCACAGATTAATCAGCTATGCCCCCTCTGCCCATATTATAAGGTAGATACTGCCATCAGAACACTCCAATGCTAGCTACTCTAAGGCCCTTACCAGGGTATCCAATTATACTTAGTAAAATTAATACTAATACAAATGTTATAGTGTTTGACTAATGCTGCAAGGCTTTCGGGAGCGGCCACAGTGTCACCAAATGAATATAAGAACTCTCAAAGGTTAAAAATATTCTCTAAAAAATCAGCCACAATGAAAAGATTAAATATATTTAATAACAGATAATAAAAGAACATAAAAATATTAAATATGTATTTACAATAAACACCAGGGTTTCAGTCACTGGAAATATTAAAAATAACACCAATGGAAATATTCACACAGATACAGAAAAACAATACTTAACTAATCTTACTATATTTTCCTGACTGGTCTTGATCCCCATGTGTTGCACTTTCCTCAAACTTACATGTTTCTGAATGCTAGGTAAAGCCTCCAGTTCTAGTCTCCTCCAGGCAATCAGCTTTCAGGGCTTTTTCTTTAGCAGTCTTTGGAAAATGTCTCTTCTCCACAGCCAGTGTTCTGAGCTTCCATTCTTTTTTCCCAAGGTGATATCAGTTCCAGGCTTCTCTGTTTTTTTTTTTTTGTCCGACTTCTAATTTAGGCTACACAACCCTTCTTTTATACACCTTTGCTAAGACTGGGACCTAATTATTAGCCATACTGTAATTCCCCCTTTAAAGGGATATATTTTGCAAACACAGTATCCATAAGCAATATCAGTATAATCCTTGTTTGTAACAGCAGTTTACAGACTTTAATGGTGAAAGCCACTCCTCTATATTTCAATGTTGTTGTTGGTCTTTTCGGCTTTTCCCGGTTAGAGGTCGCCACAGCAGAACTCCGGTCCGCTAATGATTGGCAGTCAATTTTTATGGTGCCGAGTTGCCAGCCCGACGCCCACCCTTCAGCGAAGGCACGCCCATTCACACATGTCTTTCGGAGGCCACTCGACTGCAGGAAGGACATGCAGACTTCACACACAAGGCACTCCAGCCGAGAATCGAACAGGAGAACCTCTTGCTGTGAGGTAACTGCTACCACTGTACCACCGCGGCTTACTACTCTATATTTCAATATACTTCATATTTTGCTGGAAATTTGCATAAATTAGGAAAAATCAATTAACCATATTTTCCTTATTACTTTTTACACATACACTGTATTCTTACAAAACAAAAACCCAGTAATTAAATACATACATACATACATACATGTGTTCGTAAGTACATACAGACAGGTATACATGCCTAGAAAATGTATATTCCAAATAAAACTTGAAATAAATAGGCTGTGTGTGAGAGTGTTAGATATCTATGGCATTTTATACTGTAGAGCTAGGAGACAATTTGCTTCTTATCCCTGAAATAAAATATGTGTTTTATGGGCTGTTGATTATTTTTTTAATACAATATCCTGGCAGGGTTAACTAAATACTAAGGAGGCAGTGTGCTTAATTAATTCTGATGAAAAGAGCCACTGCTGAAAATTTACAAAGCAAGCTTGCAAATTTTTCTTTGCATGAGAAAACTTGAAAACATCAGTACTAGAAGAATACACAATTCAAATTGAAAATGAAGACAATATTGACGTAGAACTTGAAAGTAAGTCATTCTCAGCATGCAAAAACTGCAGTATTTGTTATTTTACGTCGATAAGAATCTCCACGGCAATACCCAGATTTGCTCTGAGCTACTGCACAATGGTACCTCCTATACCGAGCCAACAGATATTGCCAATGTACTGGCTGACAGATTCAGTGCTAACTTTACCCCTCTCTCCTCCCCCCAAAGGACCAATCACAATACCAGCAGATTCCCAGCCACCCAGTATTACTGATGCACAGGTTAAAACAGCACTGTCCAAGGCCAAGAATACAGCTTCTATGGGACCTGACAATATCCCTGGCTTTGTTCTACATTAACTACAGAGTAAACTGGCACCTCACCTGTGTGCCCTGTTCAATCACAGCCTCACCTAAAGCTTTGTCCTATCAAATGGCGCACTGTTACAGGCATCCCTCTCCACAAAGGAGGAGTGACTACAGACCCTGGGAATTATCGCCCCATTAGCCTGACGAGTCTGACATGCAAAGCTATGGAATGCATCATCATCGGCCTAATAAACAAGGATATAGGGAATCTCCAAACTCTGGATCCTACACAGTTTGGTTTTGTGAAGGGTAGATCATGCCTGCTCAACTTGGTCGACTTCTTTGAGTCAGTCACCAGAGCTGTGGATGAAGGCAAGGTGGTTCACACAGCCTACCTTGATCTGGCCAAGGCCTTTGATACCATTCCCCACTCAGGAATCATAGAAAAACTCACTAAGCTAGGCATCAACCCCTATATCGCTAAGGGGGTTGCAAACTGTCTCACAGAGAGAACCCACAGTGTGAAAGTAGTTGACTCTAAGTCAGACTGCTGAAAAGTCACAAGTGAAGTCCCACAGGGTTCGGTCCTGGGTCTTCTCCTGTTTGGTATCTGCTTCTCTGAAGTCCAGGCCAACACAAAGGGACTCTGGCTGACAAAGTTTACAGATGATTGCAAGTTGAGAACTATTATTAACTCCCCAAGTGATGTTGGCATCCTACAGAAAGGCCTCAATGAGACCAATGACTGGTATCAGAACCATGGCCTTAAGCTCAATGCCAAAAAATGTGTCGTCATCCCCCTTGGGAAAAACCCAGTTCCCATAAATTACCACACTGATGGTAGTCCACTGAACACAGAAGGCATTATAACAGATCTGGGAACACAGGTTGACAGCAACCTCTCTTTTGACCATCACGTTGCTACCATGGTCTGAAAGTCCTTCTATGTGGCACATCTCATTGCTAAGAGTTTTGCATCCAGGGAGAAAGAGGTTATTGTCTCCCTCGACTCTTCCCTCATTATGCCAATCATCGACTACAGTGCCCCATTTGGCATGTACCTCACTAGACACCTGCAACAACTGGAGAGGCTGCAAAAGTACCTCACAAAGAGGATCCTAGGTCTTAAACACTTGTCCTATATGGACAGACTCAAAAAACTCCAACTATTCTCTGTCTCATATTGCCTACTTAGAGGTGATCTCTGCTTGACTTACAAAGCAAGAAATCCCAATCCCTCCACACCACACGCTCCAGAGACCTCAGCCTCATTACCACAATCAACAGAACGCTGGAGGGACAGGTTCATAACCCAGAGACTGCCAATGCTATGGAATAGTCTTTCAATACATGTCAAGCAGAGGTCCTCACTGGCCCTATTCAAGAGAAATCTTGATGAATGGATGGGAAATAGAAAATTCACCCTGGGGATCACGCCAGTGGCTTTACTCGATAGAGGCACTAGGAACTAATGTCGAGTGGCACGATGCCAGGGTAATCCTATGGGCTAGGCTTGTAAAGGCTCCAGGACCATTAGCCTAGTACACACCTATGAACATATAGCTTACTGATGCTTACTCTATAATCGGGCTAGCTTATAAATATGTTAACATTCTCTTATGCAAGTTGTTTGTGACAGAAGTTTTCTACTGTAAAAGGTATTAAAACCCGTTTGAGAAGCACAGTCTATAATGATAATTTAAATTATTTCATGTTGATGTCTCTGCAGAAAAAGATATGCTAATGACCTAAGATTGGAACGACATCATTAATACAATTGCATTAACTTCAGAACTACTGACAAATCTAATCATCTCATAAAATTAATTAATGATTTGTTAAAATGAGTGCAAAAACTAAAACAATATCGTGTATTATGTTATTTAATTAAATAAATAATTATAATTGTAATGATATGTAATATTAAATACGGAGTGTTTCAACATTTCTCCGTTTATTTTAATCCATTTTCCCTGTTTTTTTTAAGAATTTCAGCACCCGACACTAGTCTGATGGTGCCAGAGTCTAAGTCTAGTCATAGTCAGCATCTGATAGCAATGAGTTAGGCACTTATTTTCGTAACATTCCAATAACACGGATCTATTGCTAAATACCATCCTTGACTATTTTGCCGAAGGGTAAGAAACAGTAAGAGCTTGTGCCAGGATGAACGTGACACCTGTAAATCAGCCCTGTACTGCCCTCTGAAAGGAAAGCTGCCGTCAACACACCAGCGAATCCCTTCACTTAGTTCCCAATGTACTTGTTACCGTAACCTCTGACGTCCTGTTTGGGTGCGACACAAACAACAGTGCAGTTTTAACAACCTGTTAGTCCCGATACCAAAAGTGGGAGTGGGGTTTACTGCCCCTGAAGATGTTGAATTCGGGCAAGCTAACTTTAAAACTTCAAACAACTCAACGTGGACTCCCTCCCAGCAAAGAACATTCTGGGAAGACTAGTCAAAGTAACTGAATCCGCACAGACTGGGATTAACACATTACATTTTTTTGATAAGGAAAGTTGTTTTTACTCTCCGATCAGAATCCCTTGTCAGTTTCCACCCTCTGCGGTTGTCTCAGCACTCCTCCCTCCTTATTTTGCCTTTCAAAGTGCTGGCACCGGATGGAAGAGGAAGAGGAGTTTAGTCGGCTGCAGCAGCTTTTCCACGCGTGTGACTCCAACGGTTCTGGTTTCATTGAAAAGGAGGAATTTGTTAAACTTTGCGCCGACTTACAGCTGCGCAGCCCTGCTGAGGTGGACGCTCTCTTTCTTCGCCTAGACTTGGACAGAGACGGTGCCATCAATTTCCACGAGTTCGCGCGTGGGTTTCTAGGGGTGTCATCTATGCTGGCTGGTGAATTCGACTTACCTGATGGGGGGCAGGCGATTGATGGTGGGGGGCAAGCATGGGATGACTTTATTAATTATTCGTTGAACAAGGATGAGGCCCGCCACATTCCCAGGTAAGGTAATAACGATTACAGTGTAACTGACTTTTACTTTTCAGTTGTGATAATTTTGACAGCTTTTTTTCGCTAACCACATGTGGATGCGCTTTTGAAGTACTTGCTGAGATAAACTGCACAGCCGATGATACTACCTGAATATTATTCTGTATTTCAGTGGTTAACGGGTTGTTTCTGTTTCATGTTTAGTGTTGTTTACATTTATACCTATTCTTTTGAACAGAAAGAATACTTCATCGTCCTGTTTAAATTAGTTTATTGTAGCTTGATTTATGGTATTTGAGTAATGTCAGTAGTTTACAAGTAGCTAAACTGATGTATGTCTAAACAGGCGTTAACATTTCTTGAATATCGATCTGTCATGTTGGAAGTTTGAGTAGAACTGGAGTAAAATGGCATATTCTTAATTTAATTAACTTGTATTTGGTTCTAAAGTGTATGGTTGCATAAATAGGCAGTTTACTAGGAAATTGTATGTACTGCCAAAAGATTTCATCCGTGAAATGTCTCGATACAGTAACCGGATCTCTGTGTTGGTTGGATCCTGGAGAAAGTTTTGTAATTTCCAGCAGCTCTTGGGAAGGCTCCTACTTAGGACGTTGGACTGAAGAAAATGCGATACCACGGAAACAAAACACTTCAGTTACACCTGTACTTTGCAGTGTAAGCAAGTCACGAATAACGTCTTCACTGTTTACCCAGATTGCTAACGTGCATCTGACAATTTTAGTAAAACGGACAACATTTCTGTTAAAGTTTTCTTCATTATCGGAATGCTTAAATACTGATGCTTTAATTGTGTTTCTTTAACACGTATTTGAGTCCTTACATTAAAACAAAACGGTTTAAAAATCGTGAAATTGTGTGCGTGTTTTGCTGTGTTTTTTCGAAGCTCGTTTCACTGTTAACTGTGTGAGACCACGGGGTGCTTACAGGTGTTTTCTGTGTAGGATTACTGACATATAAATGCCGTCTGTTTGATACTGGAGTATGTTGTATGCAGGCAGCCTCACTACTACAACACCGGCCAGGTAACCGCATTTGGCTTAGAGCAGTTCCTTTGAAAATACGTTTTTTTTTTGTTACAGATGAGGAGTAACGTTAAAAATAAATCCGAATTTAAAGTACATTATTCATCCGATGAGACGTTTTCCTCTGTAAACTGTTTGGCCAGACTAGTTCTTGTCGTCCTTTCGTAAAACAGTTTGTGATGTTAGCCCCCTTTAAAACAGTTCGGCTAATGTACATACCTCAGTGGGCCTTAAACAAATGCCCTGTACTAAGTAACTTATGTATAGCGTTGTTCTGGGGATAAAAAAGGGGTGCTTAATTGCAAAATGCAAACCACATTGTATCTCTGTACAGATATAGGCACCTAACATATTATGAGTTTTAACTTTGCAGAATTTTATGCAAAACACATACCGATAAATAAACAGTTAGAATGCAACCTTCGTTCTGAGTGTCACTATTACTATGTGTGCAAATTCAAAATAAACTACAAATTGTGATGTGTACGTGTTTTTTTTTTTTTTTTTTTTTTTTTGCTGTAGATCAAAGGCACAGAAAGAATGTTGGGTATGCAACATAAACAGATGTTTTATTTCAGTAAGTTTTTCTCATGCAAGTAAAGAAAAGGGTAAATTAAGTGAGTTCTTACCAGGCAGTGCTTAAATAATAAAGCAATGGAATAAGTCTGCTCTGAAAACAAAATCATTTGTGGTAAATATGGATTTCTAGGGAATTTGAGCCATATAGTCATTTATCCAAAATAAATTGGTATTTTTTTACCGGTGTTTGCTTTCAGTTTGTGTTCGTCTGACTTCGTGTTCTCTGTCAAATATTGTTTATTCTTCTGTATTTGTCTTAGTTCATTCCCTTCTAAATACCTCAGAACACAATATTTTTTGTTTTTCTTTTTTTCTTTCACAAATATTCCAGTATTGTTATCTGTACTTGATAGTAGCTTTTATATATTAATATTGTATAATAGTGTTTTTCTGTCTATGCTTGGAGCTTTTCTCCCCGGGCCTCTACTGAAAATGGACATGTATCCAGTTAGACTAGCCCGGTCAACAAATACAAATAAATAATGACCTGGAGTGGATGCTGTAACATCCTGCATTTACTGCTGTTGTCAGGCTATTTTAATATATTCCACTTTGTTTCTGATCCTTTATATGGCATCCCTATTTACTGTGAAGCATTATTTTTGTAGTTTCTGAACACTTTGGTGTGACAGTGTTTGTAATTAGACCAGTTTGTGTGTGTTGTGGAACACTGAATATCAGCATTAATGTCTGGTCTTGTGTGATTAGAATTAATAAGCTACTTAACCAAACAATGTCACTTCCCAAAGCTAAGCCAACTTTGTCTTGAAGCAGTTCTGTTCTAAAGATATGGAATGGGAACACTGATAACTGATTCTGGGAGGTTATTTATTTTTTTGTTAATAAACTGCTTATCTGTCATTATGATGATATAGCTTTTAAGTCTTTAATCAGTTAAGCAATTAGGTCTCCAAATCCAGATGATCAAAGAAAGTGAAATACAATAGCTTCATAGTTGTGTAGTAGGCTAAAGACCCTTTGGGCTTTTGTAAGCCTAGGCATGCAACCAAAATGTGACCTACGAGTTTTGTTCTTTAGACACTTCTTAGAGCGGGTGTTTTTTGGCTTTATCATGAACTAATGATCAGGGAAATAGGAGCCAGTCCAGGGGTGATTTATGATTTCTTATCCAGTGGTCCAAGTTATTTGTTTCTGTACTCCTTATTTTTCCATAGTAACGTAGTATTGCCTCATTTGCTAAGTGCATTAGACACATTTGGTTTGCAGAACAGTGTAGATCTGAGAAATTTGTTTATATACTTTTCAGTATGAGATGTGAGTGCTACATATTTGGCACACCAGTTTGCGTGTAGAGGTTTTGACAGCATATTTCAGTTTTAAACAAGCGACATCTATTACTGTGAGTCATATGTGCCATATACTTCCTTTTCTATAAATGATACATACAGGTACTCTGTCACACAATAAAACTGCTGAAGGTTAGTTAGGAAAATAACCATTTCTTTTTTGTTTCAGTGGTGGTCCTTTGCACGATTTTGGGAACAGATAGCACTGTTACCCTATTGCAGTCTGCAGGTTTCATCAGACTGTTTACTCAATTTTATGTTCTTTTTATGCTACTTAATTTTATGTTGTCCTGATTATGTGCTATTGTTGAATATGGAATTTGGCAAACCATCTCATTGTGCATAAACAAGTGAAATTTCAACACACGTTATTTTTTTCTTTTTCAAGGGTGTACTTTTAACATCAAAAGACAAAGCATAGCTTTATTAAATTTCATGGTTTTATTATTTTGTCTTTATGTGTAGCGTATTATTCTTGCAGGTTATGCATATTAAATTATAACTGCCTTGCATTATGTTGGTGCACATAACATGTGAAAGACAAAACCTGAATGAACATAAGTTTTAAACTTTTAGACACAAAAAAATCAATTGTTTTACACTGATTTTAGAAATATTTATACTTAAGTCCTTTAAATAAAAAGACTGTCAAATGTCAGTGGAATGCTCAGCAACTATATTAATAAATGAAAATCGACTTTAGAAGCCTCTCCCAAAAAACAATGACCTTGGCATGAAGACATATACAAATTTCTGTTTAAAAGAAACCAACATTTCAAAACACTTTTATAACAATATATCCAGTGTATCTTCTCTGCACATGCACATTTTAAAAATAAGTATTGCCAAAACTAAAAATAAGATTTCTGGAACATCTTTTTGTTTTGAATAATCCCTAACAACCCTAGCACCAAGTGCCACCTTTTACATTTCATGTCTCTAGTTTCAAACTAACCACTGGATGCAGCTTCTGTCCAGTTGTTGACCCTTCTTCGAACATGTATTTTCATAGAGAGAAAAATAACAGATCTATTTCAGGTGCAATTTAGCTGGGAGTGCTAGCTAGTTAGTTATGGATAGCAAATTAATTAGAGAGACCTTTTAGAACTCTGAAATAAGCCTGTCACAAAGCATCTTGACATTGACAGAAGATACAACCCTTTTCTTGTATCTTGGAAGATGCCGTAGAATGCGGCTTATTTGAGTGGGTATGGTCTGCAGTGTCATTGCTATTACTACTATTAACACCTGAAAATGTTTTTTTTTTTATATATATTTTGTAGTCTGATAATGAAGCGGAGTAGTAACTTAATCTGCTGGTGTCTCCCTTCCCCAGAAGGTTTAAGCATAACATTTTATTGCATGCATATAATGTCACCTTCTTATTGTACTGTGTACTACAAATGTAAGCCAGGACAGGAGTTGTAGTGTGCAGCTCTTCTGTGGTGTTTTCACAGTAGCTGCAGCACCATTCACTTTTAACCTTTGTGTGGGAATGCAGTGGAGAACTATCCAAATTTAGCATGGCGATATTCCTCTTCTGTTCATTTAGTTGCATCACCCATATGTATTCTCCTGTACTACTCTTAATACTCTATAATTTACAGGTATTGAGTCTAATGTAACAGAGCCTCTGAAATATATTCATATGTTTCTAAAGATGAATTCACCTTGTAAGCGTGCTAAGACACACTGGTGATTTTTTTATAACAGTGAACACTGGGCAAACATTTATCTATTTTATTTTTGACTGCGCCGTCTAGAACATTTGAGCTAAGTGGATTTTTTTTTCAGGTTCAGCTCTGATTTACAAAAGTTAAAACAAATAATGAATATTTGTGCGGTTGTAATAGTTCTTTATAGGTGAGACAAGTTAGTTACAGTTTAACAATGTAGTTGTTTATCTTTCGGCTTTTCCCGGTTAGGGGTTGCCACAGCGGAACTCTGGTCCGCTAATGATTGGCAGTAGATTTTTACGTACCGAGTTGCCAGCCCTGATGCACAACCTTCAACGAAGGTACGCCCATTCACGCATGTCTCCACACAGAAGACGCTTTAGCTTAATCTGAAGTATTGTAGCAGAGTTAAATTGACGGAGTATCAAGGAGAATAGTTGAGCCTGTGGGAAGCAGAGAGAAGAAATAGTAAAATAGGACTGATTTAAGTGGGGGTGGGTTGGGGGAGGAAGATTGAGAACTAAGAGAGGAAAGGTGGTGTATACCATTTCTTTAATGTTGTCATTTAAGGAGCAGGAGGGCAAAATTTCATGTAATCATTTGCATTGTGAGTTTTTGAATATGTACTTATGCAGTTAACATTTGCCTTGCATCTGTCTGCATTCCTTTTGTAGCTGGCGATTTAATAATTTGAGATGAAGTGGTAGTGATGGAGATGTATTTTTTTAAATGTCATTTACATATAGTCATTTTATAATTAATATTTGCATCTCAGAAAAAAATATATTTTTTTCATATTAACTTTACAGTACCAAAGACTGCATATATAAGAAACTAAACCAGTGATGACTTAACCTTTCAATCTCATTCCTTTTGATTGCTTTTGTGTTTTTTTGTACAACTGGTGTAATTAAGCACATAGTTTCAGGTTCTGTTTAAAAGGCATTCCCTCTGCTTACACACACAATGTAGATAGCAAAAATGGAAAGGGTACAAGCTCATGTAAGAGGTGCTTTAGCATGATTTTTGTTGTCATTCTTTTAAGTGTGTATGACAAATCTATGTAGCCTAAGTTGACAGTTAGCTGAGTACGTTATTAAATGTTTGCTCAGAAGGTACATTAAACCTTATGTAACTTGATTCAGCTTGTGTCCAAATATAAAATGTCTATAGAAAAACTGTTAACACTCATAGTTATGCTGTTGCATATCCTGATTTAAGGTTACACATACATACCAAGAAGTTCTTTTTAAGACCATCACAGAAAAAGTTGGAGGATTTATAGATGCTTAAGTAGGTACTAAGCTTGTGGTCCAAGTGGTCTTTTAAAAGGGTTGCTTTGCTAAGCTTAAAGTATGAGGCGCTAGTTGCATTGATAGAATAGGCTAGTACTACATAACCTTGAGATGAATTTGTGGGTGCCCATCCATTTATTGAGTCTACATTTAAAAGCTGGCAGGGTATAGCTTAATATGCAGAGAGAGTCTGTTTCAAAAGCATTGAATGTACTGAGTTAAATGTCTTTCTCGCAAGCGGGTGTTAATCTGACAATATAGATTAAGCTGTAAAGTAGCAGAAAACGAACAAACTTTTGAAAACACAAAAACGGTCACCAAATCAGCAAGCTCCTACCGGCAACAGTTGAAAGAAAATAGTCTTTTCCTTGACAGCAACTCAGTAACGTACTCCACCAATAAAAAGCAGACGGTAACACCAAACCATGGAAAAAAACCTTAACGCCAAGTTTATTTCAAGTAACAAATGCGTTTTCGCTGAAGTACAACCACAGCTTCTTCAGAGATTTGAAAAAAACCCGCCAAGCTGAGTTTTTATATACACGTCATAGCTTATATGTAAATCAGATTTTAAAGGGCTATGCTAATTATTGTATATGAAACATTCAGTGACTAAATCAATATATGACAGCTTAATAAACAATTAACAATAGTTAAAAACACCAATGACAAGGTAAAACCTACATAAAAGTTTCCTCCTAACCATCAATTAAGAATAAATGCGTTAATACATTTAAACAAATACTGGACAAGATATGCCATTATTATTAAATTGTATCGAGCCTTTCCTGTTGTTTTGACTCGCATGACATCCAAGTCTATCCATTTTTATTTAACATTATTTCTATTGTCGCTAATTACTTATAACTATTCACAAAACAGTAATTTCTTAAGGTTAAACAGTTATCATTCATTATTAAAAATGCTTTAAAAACGCCATGAGGCCACTACAGGCGCTCCATATTAATTGGCCAAGTAGTTTTTAATAACCAAAATAATCAAAATGATATTGGGGTACTTTACACCTAACCATATTATATAAAATGTGGTTCTTAATGTGGGTCAAATAAATAGTTGACTGTTTTGTAGCCAAATATCTTAATATAAAAAATGAGTTCAAAAGCACCAAATAAATATCAATTTAGACCTTACCTATGTGCACTGTAAAATATAGCCCAAATCATGATGTTTGTCTTTTGTAACTCTTTAATTTAAGTATACATGTTATATTACAGTGCTCATTCAAGCCGGGATATGAGAAGGCATCCAACCTCACCTGCCATTCTAATTCTTTATTTTCTAGAAACAGTGAGGTTGGCCCCCCTCTACCTGTGCTCAAGATTTGGTCAATCGGTGTAAATTCAAAACTATGCCCTACGTTTTTAGAAATGTGTTTCGCTAGTGCGTTTTCAATGTTTTGTTTCCTCATTGCATACACGTGTTCGTAAATTCTGTCCCTCAGTCGTCTATCAGATTTACCAATATAGAAGGCTGAGCAACAGTTACACGTGGCCAAGTAAATTATGGATTTTGATTCACAATTCAATTTTTTATTGATCACAAATTGTTTACCACGAACATTGAAAACGCTTGTTGCCCTCACAAGATGACAGTGGTTACACTGTCCACATTGAGAAGATCCCTTATGTCTACTAGAAAATGTTGTTCCACTATGCCTCTGTAATAAGGCTTTCAAGCTATTACCTCTTCTAAGTGTAAACCCAGGTTTACTACCCAATTTTTCCAATAATTGATGGTTATTGGAAATGAAATACCAATTTTTGTACAAAATATATTGAATAGCCTTGAAATCAGTGCTAAAATTGGTGATAAAATTACAATCAAAGGTGTTTATATTATTATTCCCATGAACAGTTGATTGCCTATAGTCAACCCTTAAAGTTACATTTACCTCACCATTTGTGGACGTTACAGAATTGAACATCATATCCACCGTATACTTTGTAGGTAATAATGGTAAAAAATTCCCCAGTTTTCTTTTAGTAATTATCTCCTGTAGTATGTCATCAAACAGTTGTACCGGGTACTCCCTATTCCTGAACATATTTTTTAAGAAGTCACATTCTTTCTGAAATAAGACTTCAGTACTACAGATCCTGGACGCACGAATTAGTTGCCCCTTAATGATTGCTTTCTTTTGTTTGTACGGGTGACAACTCCTAAAGTGCAATAGGGAATTACAGTAGGTAGGTTTTCTGTAAATACTAGAAAAATATTCACCCTTTGTTGCATCTTTACTTAATTTGATATCTAAGTAATCAATTTCTTCATCAGAGAAGTGAGATGTAAACTTCAAAAATGTTGTGGTCTCATTTATAGCGTCCACAAACTCCTCTGCTTCTTTCTGGTCACCCTTAAACAAAATAAAAATATCATCCAGGTACCTGATGTAAAATTTTATTTTATCTTTCCTAAGCTGGCAATTAAAGATATTTTCTTTCTCCCAGTGGGCCATAAACAAGTTGGCCACACTGGCTCCGCAAGGGGACCCCATAGCGACCCCTTGCTTCTGTAGAAAGTATTTACCATTAAATGTAAAATAGTTAGATGATAAAATTATGTCCAGTAACTGACTAACTACGTTTATTTCTTTTACGTCTGCTTGTAAATCATTTAACATTAGGGAAATCCATTCAATTGCCTCCAAGTGGGGAATAGATGTATATAAATCAGTAACATCTATTGTTAGGAAGTTAACCGTTTCATCAAAGTCAATATTACTGATCTTATCCAAAAACATCCAGGAGTCCTTACAAATGTGTGGTACTTCCTTCAGATATTTTGAAAGAGTAATGTCCACTAATTGGGCACAGGGGTAAGTAAATGAGAGTCTACTGTCTATGAGGGCCCGGAAAGGTGGTTTCTTGGTATCTTTGTGGATCTTAGGGATCCCAAAGATTACAGGAGTTTTGGGCATTTGGATGTCTATATAATTATAAGTGTCAAGATCGATATCTCCTTGTAGAAAAAGGTCCCTAAAGTAACCTCTGTTTCTTCTGTAAGAGGTATTTACTTCATTTAGTGATGATGAAGTATATGCCGGCCCTTCAAGTATGGTTTCCATAATACTATCATATTTACATACATCAAAGATAGCCAAACCACCTCCTTTATCTGGTTTTACTGCCCTAACTTGTGCTTTACTAAGCCTGTCCAGTTCCATAAGTTGGTCCTTTGTGGCATTTTTACTGAAATTGAAACCATTATTTTTATTAAAGTCAAGGTGCCTCATATCCAATTCGCACACTTTCTCAAAAAGAAGTAAACCAGTGTGTAAAGGTGGATTGTAAGTACTCGCAAGCCTTAACCCTGTCCTATCATTGGTTCCTTGATTATCAAACAACAGTTTCAAATTTAACTTCCTAACAAAAGTCTTGAGGTCAATAATGGTTCTTACCAAATCACAACCAAAAGAGGGGACAAAGTTGTTACCATGCGCTAATAGCTCTACTAAATTGGGACTAATCTGGAATGAGGAGAAATTGTAAATTTTAAAATCTCCCTTCTGATTAAGCAAGACAGTTGAGTCATCAATGTCATTAGGACTATTAACAGGTGGTAATGTCAGTTCTTGTTGTTCCAGTTCCTTTTCTGGTACTGACGACCTGTCCTTTGTCCTAAAAAACAGTCATTGTCAACATCTCCGGTTCTTTCCCTGTTGTCGTTCTTGCTTCTAGTATTATAAAATCTCCTCCCATTACTTCTTTCAACTGTCCCTTTAGTCGTGTCGTTAGTAGACTGTCCTTCTGGGTACTGTTCGTTTCTTTCAGAAGGTCGAATGTCACTGTCATCCCCATCTCTTACATTGTTGTGATCATTATCACTTGTGTGGGAAAATTCTTTAAGTTTGGGGTAGGCAGAGTTGTTTGTATAACTCAATCTATCACGGGAGAGTTTTTTATTCTTAGTTGCTTTAAATTTCTCTATCACCCCATCAATACTGGAGAAAATTCTGGAATAATCAAATTTATATCTTTCAAATTCCAGATTTTTCTTAAGTTCCTTATCGAGTGAGTTCACATCCTCAAGTAGCCTGGTTATCTCCATATTGTAGTATTTAACTATTAATTCCAGTAGTTGTAACCCTTGGTTATCAAAGAGGAGCGTTAATTCTTTTAAAAAGTCATTATTAGTAAACAAGGTCGTAGGGCAAAAATTAGACCGTAAACCTTTCGGTATCAGTCTTTCTTTGATGCACTGATTAAAATAGGCTACTTCCAATTGCAATTTTTTTAGTTTTAATAACTTAACATCAAAGTCCTTGAGTAAATTGTTAATTGAAATTCCACTTACTGAAGTCAATCCAGACCTGGACGCTGAAATGTCGGTATCGTTTCCAAAAACAAAGTTCTCGGTGTTATGAATCCACAGACCCAAGTTTGGGACCCCTGTGATGTAAAGCATTTTTAATAATGAATGATAACTGTTTAACCTTAAGAAATTACTGTTTTGTGAATAGTTATAAGTAATTAGCGACAATAGAAATAATGTTAAATAAAAATGGATAGACTTGGATGTCATGCGAGTCAAAACAACAGGAAAGGCTCGATACAATTTAATAATAATGGCATATCTTGTCCAGTATTTGTTTAAATGTATTAACGCATTTATTCTTAATTGATGGTTAGGAGGAAACTTTTATGTAGGTTTTACCTTGTCATTGGTGTTTTTAACTATTGTTAATTGTTTATTAAGCTGTCATATATTGATTTAGTCACTGAATGTTTCATATACAATAATTAGCATAGCCCTTTAAAATCTGATTTACATATAAGCTATGACGTGTATATAAAAACTCAGCTTGGCGGGTTTTTTTCAAATCTCTGAAGAAGCTGTGGTTGTACTTCAGCGAAAACGCATTTGTTACTTGAAATAAACTTGGCGTTAAGGTTTTTTTCCATGGTTTGGTGTTACCGTCTGCTTTTTATTGGTGGAGTACGTTACTGAGTTGCTGTCAAGGAAAAGACTATTTTCTTTCAACTGTTGCCGGTAGGAGCTTGCTGATTTGGTGACCGTTTTTGTGTTTTCAAAAATATAGATTAAGCGTTTTACCATTAGAATTTCAAAGCAAACTTTTGTCGACTGTACTGTTGAACACGGAAGCTCGAAAACGGTAATATCGAAGACGAAAAACCAACCTAGAAATGTGTTTTAACATGGGTCGAGATAGGGGAGAGGTTTGTAGTTTGGAATAACACTGAACACCTATCTCAACCCATGTTAAAACCATTCCTAGGTTGGTTTTTGGTCTTCAATATTACCGTTTTTGAACTTCCGTGTTCGACAACAGTGCAGTCGACTGAGTTCGCTTAGAAATTCTAATAGTAAACCGATTAAGCCTTCTGTGAAGGCAGTTTGGAGGTAAAGGAGATCAAAAAGGTCATTCTTTCAGTAAGAAAAGTATGGCATAATCTCCACACAAGAGCCTCTGTAGGAAACTATATAAACAGAAGACTTTTAGCTTCTTTGGGTAAGGCTTTCAGTTTTCTTGGTCAGCAGTCTCTCTGGTCTTTCATATTTGACTAGATGTCAAGAGAGGTACATGCTAAATGGGATATTTTAATCAATACTAGGTCTAATGCCTGATTAAGTATAGTGGAGCCGACAACTTTGGACTTGGAGGAGATGTCCCTAAAATTCAATATGCTAAGCAGAATGGTTTCTTAACCACAGCTGAGGCGTGGTTACCAAAAGTTAGCAGATACTTACACGGATTACATACATTGCTCTCTCTTAACTAACACAGTTATTAGAAATCTATTGTTGGTATGAAATTAATTGGTGGTGCTCGGTTTCTCAAAAATGACACACCACGCTTTCTGGCATTGAGTGCGAGCCCATTATTACTCCAGGTATTGGTCTCTTCTAGCAGCTGTTTGACTGGTTTTGTGTCAGAAAAGGAGTTAACAGCACACAATTTGTAGTCATTGGAAAACTTTGTCAACTGTAATCCTTGGTTTGTACTTTCACACCAGTGTAGTAGCTACCTTTGGGGGAGTGTCCTAGAGACCCACCTATTTCTGTAATTAAGTGGGTGATGAACTACATTCACTGCTGCAGTATTCCTTACTAATGGGGATTCTGTGCCATGAAGCCCTCCGTCTGGCCAGTTTACAAAAGTATACCGTTACTTTAAGGTACGCTGAACGTCACCTGCACACTCCTTGCGTAAGGTAGGGCATAAAGGTGACGTTCAGGCATACCATCTTCAGAACTTCTTTGCCACCAGTCCAAACGCTGTTTCAACCACCGGTCTGTTGCATACATTTTTTTTGTGTGTTTATTGGCTTTTCTATGATTACTCCTGTTTGCTGGAGTCCTCACAGTTGCGGATAAGTACCCAGCTGGGTTTTCGGTTACTTTTTCTGTTTGTTTAGTGCTGTTTGGGGTTAATGTCATCCAGGAAGGGTAAATGCCATTGTGGGAGACTGATTCCCCCATAAAGACCACTATGATAAGTGTCTTTTGCCTTGGTGCTGCTCACAACCATACATCTTGTTCAGTTTGTCAGGCATTTGTCCCCAAAACTCTTCGTAGTAGGCTTTCTTCCCTTTCATTGTACCTTGAGAACCAACGACTTAAGCTTCTTGTTAGGGGTACTGTGGATGGAACTTCCTGCCCTGAGGGTCAGCCGTCTGGGAAGAAGGTGCATAAGAGAAGACCGGAATCTTCCGCTGTCCAGTTTCTGCCGCGAGTTTCTCCTGAGGTGATTATGCACCCGAAGGCTCACCCAGTTGTTTTGTCAGATTCTTCTACCATGTCTGGATTGGAGGCTGGTGAGAAACTGGCAGGCAGCATGTCCAATGAGGCTTTGCAGGCATCCGTTTTGGGCATTCAGAGGGAACCACGATTGTTTCTGAGGGGTCTAGTGGGGTTCCGCCGTTTTTCTTTAGGGAAGTGGTTACTACTGCAGTTGTGGAATGCTGTCCTGAGTCTGGGCCTTCTTATGTTTCCAGGATGGCTGTCCCTTTGAAGAAGAAACAGAAAACTAACCATGTTTCTTCTGCTCCTAGGGACCCACAAAGTGAGTGGCAGGCCTTTACTCGGGGGTCATTTAATGCTTTACTGTCGGTGCGGCCTCCTCAAGGGGTTTAGTTCCTGCTCTTCCTTGGTCCGTCTCTTCCCCTAAAAGGCTCAGAGAATTGCATTCTTCTGAGGTGGATTCTGATGATGACTCCCTTGCTTATTCTGCCCAGATTCCTTCTCGTTTTACACTGTGGGTCTGAGGAGGATTCTCGTACTCTAGATAATGCCTCTGAGGAAATTTCCCTTTGGGGACGTCTCTACGTTGATGGACTTTAAGTGGGTTTGTGTCCAGATTTCGAATATCCATAAGAGGTAATATGAGTTACTGCAAATGGAATCTCCTAAATCTGCGGCCATTCCTCCTGTCTTGCTTGCTTTATTGGATATTTTTTCCACTGCTTCTAAAGCGACGGATTTTCTGCCCTCTGCTCCCAGGAAGTCTGATAGGTTTTATAGGGTGCCTGAGGATTGCTCCTTTTTGTTCATATGTCCTTCTGCTGACCCCTCTGTGGTGTCTGTAGCCTCTGATAAGCCATTTCAGTTGCTTCCTTTGTCCAAGTTACTGCTTTCTGACAAGGACAGTAGGACCATGGATAGGCTGGGTAACCAAGTTTATACTTCATCTACTCTAGCTTTTAGGGATATTTAATATCAGACCCATATTTCCAGGTATGTCTTGCTCTTCTTTCTCAAGCCTGTCAGGTTCTTTCTGATCTTCCAGACTCTGAGGATAAATCTACTGCTGTATCCTTGCTTGGGACTTAATCTCAGGTAGTTCGTCATTCTATCAAATGTAGTTATGATTCTGCATTTGCCTCTTCAAGGGCTGCTGCTTCTGGTTTGGTTCTGAGGAGATACTCATGGCTTCAGCTTCAACCTTTGCCTGATGATATTAAGACTAAATTGCTGGATGCTACTCTGGATAGTACTCTCTTGGTGACATGGTTGCTGGTTTATTTAAGTCTCTTCAGGACAAGGGGAAGGCTTTACAGGAGCTTAAGCATGTCTTTGTTTCTCCTGTGCCTAAATTTCAACGTAACTACCCTTATAAGTTAGCCTTTGCTCGGAGGCAGTCTCGTCCTCCTTCTAAAGGTAAAAAGGGTAGTAAACTGACTCCTGCTAAGGCCACTCAGGCTGCAGGGATTCTTAAGCCTTCCTTTCCTGACAAACCAGGTACTGTCTGACTGTCCACCCACATTCCTCTTTCTCTTCACCTTTATTTTTCTCTTCCTGTTTGGCTCTGGATCACCTAGGAGTTTTTGGTTTTGTCATTCATTCATCAAGGGTACTTCATGGTTTGGATTTTCCCATCCTCTTTTTATGGGCATTTCTCAGCTCCTTTTTTCCCCAGAGGTTCTTCGGGACCTGTTGTTTCGGGGTACTATTCAAGAAGTGCCTATGTCCCAAAGGGGGAAAGGATTTTATTCAAGAAACTTTCTAGTGCTCAGAAAAGAAGGCACCAGGAGACCTATTCTAGACTTCTCCCATGTGACACCTTTTGTGAAGGTACCTTCCTTTTGGATGTTGTCCCTTTTTCCTCTCTTGCTCCCTCAGGCTTTTCTGGTGGCTCTGGGCCTCAAGGATGTTTATCTCCATATTCCGATTCATCCTCTTTTTCAGTAGATTTTTGCGTTGCTCTGCTTCCTGGCATTTTCAGTTCTCTGCCTTGCCCTTTGGCCTTTCTACTCCACCAAGGGTGTAAACTAAATGCCTCGCTCCTGTGATTGCCTTTTGCAGACTTCAAGGCATCCAAATCTTTCCTTTTTTGGATGGCCTGCTGATTCAGGCATCTTCTCCAGAGGTCCTTTTGCAAAATCTTAATTTTATCACTTCTCTTCTTCAGAGCCTGGGGTTCACAATAAACTTCAACAAGTCTTCCCTGACTTCTTTTCAGGATCATGTCTTTCTGGGTTGCAGGTTTCAAATGCTGCCAATGCTGGCATCCCTGCCACTTCCAAAGGCATCAACTCTCATTTCTTTCTTTCAAACTCTTCTTTCACCGGTCTCCATTTCAGCCAGGGAGTTTCTGAGAGCTCTGGGATTCATGGCTTCCACCATTCCGATGCTTCCTCTGGCCAGACTGCACATGAAGAAGTTCCAGTGGTTTTTGAAGTTCGTGTGGCTTCAGCATGCGCATCCTCTAGACTTTCCTGTTCCTCTTCTCCAGTGTCTCAAGGACTAACTTCTGTGGTGGATTCAGCAGTTGTCTTTGAATCCAGGGCTCCCTTTTCAGCATCCGCTTCCTCTCAGGATCTGTTTACATGCTTCAGATGTGGGATGGGGAGCAACGTTTTGCTCCCTGAGGGTTCAGGGAGTGTGGTCGCCTCGTCGGTAGAAGGAGCACATCAGCATCAGAGAGATGAGGGCTCTTATGCTGGTTCTTCAGGCATTTCATCCTCTCTTCTCTGCAGGGCCTCTCAGTATTCCTGGACAATACCACAGTCGTGTGGTGTATCAACAAAAAGGGGTGTATGAGATCCTACCATCTTTGCTGGCTGGCACTTCTGGTATGGGATCTGGTTATCCAATATTGTGCGACTCTTCAGGGAGTTTGCATTCATTCAGATCAGACCTTTGTGGCAGACAATCTGAGCAGGTCCTTCATTCCCACAAATGGTTTCTTCACAGGGATGTCTTTCTGGGTACTGTTCACCAGTGGGGTACTCCTCAAGTAGATCTCTGCCTCCCGTCTGAACAGACAACTTCCTCTGTTTTGCGCTAGAGTCCCAGGTCCTCTGGTATGGAAGGTGGATGTCCTCTCTTTTTTTCTTGGAAGAGGATGTTTCTTTATGTATCCCCTCCCCTGCCTCTCATTTTGAGAGTCCTGTTCAAGATTCAACAGGATGCTCCCAAAATCTTGTTGGTGACTCCCTTTTGGCCATGACAACACTGGTTCTCTCTATTTCTGCATGTAGCCAGGGGCAATCATCATAAGTTACCTCACACAGGGTGGATCTCCTCACACAAGATGAGGGGTCTCTCATCCATCCCCACCTGTCCATGCTTCAGCTGACACTATGGGTGATAGGGTTTTGATTCCTCATAGACATCTTTCTTCTGAGGACGTGCTGCAGGTCCTGCAAAGAGGCCAGGAAACCTACTACTAGGAAATCCTAATCTAAATGGAAGAGGTTTTCTACTTGGAGTCTTTCTCGTGACCTGTACCCACTTTCTGTGCATGTTCCTTTGGTTCCTTCTTATTTTGTGCGAGTTGCTCAATACTGATTTGGCCTATTAAGGCCCACTTATCTCTTTCTGCTTGTCTGCCTTTAACTCCCCCGTTAGCTTCTAGATTTGAGGTTAAGCAATTTCTTAAAGGCGTCCTTCATATTGGACCTCCTAGGAAGCTAGTTCCTCCTCCCTGGGATCTGTATTTTGTTCTGGAAAACTTGACTCAGGCTCCTTTTGAGGCTGCTGTTTGTTTCCTTGCCACATTGTTCTTGGAAGGCAGTTCTTTTGTTAGCTGTTACTGCCAGATGGGTCTCTGAGATGCAAGCTCTCATGGCTTGTCCACCTTTTTTGATATTTCATGAGGGCAGGGTGTCCTTGTGTACTAACCCTTCTTTCATGCCCAAGGTGGTTAATGAGTTGTCACTTAATTTGCCTACTTTTTTCTCTCTCCGCAATCTTGACAGTGAGAGGGATTCTGCATACCTTCGATGTGCATAGACAGCTCAGATTTTATTTGGATAAAACTAAAGCTATTAGAAAGTCTGACCAATTATTTGTTTTCTTTCATCCTAGGTCTTTAGGTTTGGCTGTTTCCAAGCAAACTGTTTCCACTTGGATTTCAAAGGCTATTTCCTTTTGTTGCACTTTTCATGGTGAGAGCCTTCCTTCTTCTGTAAAGGCTCATTCCACTAGAGCTGTGGCTTCCTCTGGTGATTTTTTTCAAAGGCTTAGATGCTAATTTTATTCTAGAAGCTGCTACCTGGACTTAATGTGAATACCTTTACCAAACCTTACCAGTTGGATGGTATCTCCAGAACTAGAGCTGGTTTTGCTGCAATCTGTTCTGAGGATGGTATGCCTGAATGTCACCTTTATGCCTTGCCTTACACAAGGAGTGTGCGGGTGACGTTCAGCATACCTTAAAGCAACGGTAGACATTTGTAAACTGGCCAGACGGAGGGCTTTATGGCAGGGAATCCCCATTAGTAAGGAGTACTGCAGCAGTGAAGGCAAGGACATCTACAGTTGCGGTAGGAGTTTACACAACTGTGCTTTCTTACTGGTAGTGATATAAGGTTGGAATTGAATACAGAAAAGTAGTATATTTTGTTAACTTGGCTATTGATTCAAAAGACAGAGGTACAGAAGAAAGTCTTACTGTCTCAAGAGTTAGTTGTCTATTTGTAGATTTTTATCTGTGAAATCAGGAAGAAAAGCCCTAATCTGATAAATTTCCTTTCCTAGCTATTAGAAGCTTGCTTACTTATTTACTTACAAGACGTACTGTGTCATTGGAAAAGAAGTTCAGTTTTCCTCTGCTTATATTATTCTTTTGGAAACTTTGGTGACAGAGACTCACACTCCCATAGTCATTGTGTGTTCAGTGTTACACTAGCCCTAATGCAGCAGAATGTCAATTGTTGTGGCAGCCCTAATACTCCAGTGTGCTCAATGCTCCTTTATTCCTAATTCTCTAGTGTGCTGGGTGCTGTGGTATTTCTAATCCTCCAGTGAAGAGTGCTGCTGTAGCCATAGCATTCCACTCAGTTGGGGTAGCCCTAATGCTCCTGTATATTGTGTTATTTCAGTGACCTGTTTAATTGGTCGAAGTAATGGAACTCTGCTTCCACCTGTGCTTATAGAGCTACGTTTGCTAAGTATGGGTTGAACTTTATAATATAGGTCAGCTGCATCATCTCTGCTAAAATGTGCTAGCAGTTCACAAAGTCAGTGATGCACCTTACTGAAACGAGGGCAGACTAGAGTTGTCAAAAATAGTTTCATGCCAGGAAAGATGATGGAAACACCACAAATATTTGCCATGGTCTACTACAAGTGCTTGAGTCCCAAGAGCTCAAAGTCAGGTACTTGAGCATCTTGTAGGTTGTGTATACTGCTTTTCATACTTGAATTCTTCATGAGTTCGGGCAAACAGTTGCCACACCTTTCCTGAACATGTTATTGAGTTAGAATGAGGCAAGTTCAGCTGCTGTTGAATGATAGTGGGAGGGAGCAGGAAGGGAATTTTGGGGTTAGGGAGAGCTTGGGGACTTTAGGTTTAGGGAGGGTGAGTGTAGTTTTAGGGTAAGGAAGCAATGACTCTGGTCAGGAAGTTAGTGGGAGGTTTAGGGTTAGAGTTAGGGTTCTGGTAGGGCTGTACACCTTTTGTAAGGTCAGATGTTAGAAAGCTACATAGAAATGGGAGATCGGACTTTTCAGAATTTAAACAACTGGCAGTGATTGTGTGTTGCAAGCTACTATTATGCGAACACCTATAGTAGACCAACTATGCCATATTTGGTTGTTACAGAAGAAGAGGGTGTGCCCCACGGTAGCTGTGGTATACCTGATGTGCTGTGGCCAAGAGCTGTTGTACAGCTGTAGCCTAGTGAACTGCCTGCCCCATAACTGTACTTATCAGCGACTATATGAAGTAATAAAAGAGGGCAGTAACTGTTGGGATTCCAGCTTGCAGCATCCCTGGAAAGAAATCAGTTTGGCTTTTTCCACTTTTCTAGAACATGGGATATGTAAGGGGAGATTTTATGGACAAGTGCACAAAAAGATGTTTCATAGTTACAAGGCCATCTGTCCGTATGCTTCACTGTTACATTGAGTGTCCTAACCCTGAGGGTTCAGTTGTCATTCTGGAACCAGCTTATTTCCTCTTATAGCAGTACTAGCTAACCTGGATTTAGCTGATGTCATCTCTGCTGATGGTTTGGTCATCTGTCATCCCACAGCATTGTCTCTGCACTCCTGGAGAATTTTAAAGATTTCACTGTTGAGTGAGTCATTAAAGGCACCTTTTATTCTTTAAACTTGCGTAAACTAAACAGCAATATTTTTCCCAGTAACTACTGCAGTTTTTTTTATGCCTGTACACCGTTTGGTTACTTTCACTGTACTAGCTGACTGTCTCTTTCCTTAGTGGCTACTGGATTAGTTTTTTTTCTCGCTTATTCTTAATTGTATATGTACATTTTACACAGTTGTACAATGTTTCATTTAATCTAAGCATCTTATAATGATGAGACTGGGGTATTAGTTATGATGTAACAATGCACGCTAGACAAATCTATGAATGTCTTTGAGTAATTTAGTAAGTTTGTGTTTTGTTTCCCTCATGTATAACTTAAAAACAAAGCTGATCAAAGATTAGCTTCTATTTATCTCTCTGCTGCATTTAGCTCTAATCTCCAAAATAGGAGTGTGCCATGCCTTCCAAAGATGGTCATTTACCTGTCCTTTCCTTTCCTGCTGCTTGTTACAATGGGGTGAGTTAATAGTGTGAGTTTCCACTCCAGATTATCAGTTAAGACTGTTTTCTTGGACCACAAAACTGAACATTTTCTGCAGTAGCTGTTTAATTCCTTTGTGCAATAATTCTGTCCTCCTTGCTCCAAATTTCACATGTTAATGTTATCAGTCCCTTTAACAAAGGTAATCTGGAAATTTACAACTGTTACTCTTATTTGAAGTGTACCGAGATGAACTGATATCCACCTATTTATTTATTTATTTGACATTGTTTGCCAGGCAGGTCCGACTGGGTCAGAAAGAACCCATTTTCAGTGGATGCCCGGGTAGAAAAGCTCCAGTTACATATAGACATGTGCAATCTTTATGTAGATAAACATAAAAGTTGCATAAGTTACAAGTACATACAGAGATATGACAAAGTGTAAGATAGCAAAAGAAAGTCCAAACCTTCCTAGTGGACTTTGGTACCAGCCCAGAGAATAAATGTGGCTGGCTAGTTTGAGTGAGACATTGACATGTCTGTCTTCTCAACTTAGATTCACATGCTTCTAAAATTTGGGCAGCTGAAAATTTGGGCAGCTGTTTGACAGCCTTCTGCTGCCCATCTGCTGTATACACCATGCTAGCTTGAGTATTGAGGAAGACCGAGCTGAGAGAAACTTCTTTCTAATGCATTGTTGATAAGGTGCAGACCTACTGTACAGATTTTTACAGTGTGTCCAGATTTATGCCTCATATTTTTGGCCCATTTTTCATAAAAGTGTTTTTCTGGCAAATTATTGGCAAGTCGTTAAAGATTGAAGACAGAAAATAATGACAGTTACGTTTCAGACTTCATACCCTTCAGAAATTTCATGCTAAAGCAAAACATACTAGTTTATCAACATTCTAAGTTTCTCAGAGCAATATTTAAAATTGTCAGTATTTTGGGCCTTTGTCTGCCCATTATGGCTTTGTCCAGATTTCTTGCTCTAAGAGGTTGAGAGGTATGGGTGCAGACAGGGCTGTGGTATCTTTGTTGTGTTCCCTTTCTTCAGTGATCATTATCCTGCTTTTTTATCCTATGTTACAGGAGATTAATTCCAAAGTCATTGGAAACGCAGTATTATTAGGGAACAGAAGTAACCTCTCAGTTTCCCTGCCTTTATAGGATCACCATGTGCCCTTTTTTCACAAGACCATTTCTTTTTGGGCAATTGTGCTGTGTATGGAAAAAAAAAACTTTTAATACTTACTGCTATAAATGTTTCTTATGTGTTAAAATCTGTTTCTACAGATTGAAAATATAAATGGTTTAAATTAAATCCCATTTGGCTTGCAAATTAACTGGCCATGAACCTGGAATGTGTAAATAAGTGAAATTATTGGGATATGTTTTACATGTCTGAAGTGCTGCTTGATGCATAGAAGATTGATTTTATACTGTCGGTAAACAAGCGGTCCTGTTGTGATAGTGCCTTAATTCCTTTTAAGCACCTGTTTTCTGAGGACATGCAGCAGGTACTAATGTAGGCAAGAAAACCTGCTATTAGAAAATCATATATTAGCAAATGAAAAAAAGTTTTCTAGTTTGTGCCAACAACATAACCAGCACCCATTCAAGGATAGTTTTTCTTTGGTTTTACAGTGTTTGTGTGAGTTAATATCCTGTGGCCTTTCTTATTTTTCTGTGGAGGTTCATTTATCAACCATTTCAGCATGTCTGCCATGGATCCTTCTCTTTCCAGGCTGTCTTATGTCAAAGTTTTCTTGAAAGTGGTTTTACATAACAGGCCTCCCAAATAAACCATTGTCACCTCCTTGGCATCTTAAAGAGAAGTTATTAACACTTTTTCCATTTGAAACAGCTAGTCTGGCTGGCTCGAGGTTCTTAACAAGGGAAATAGTTTTACTGATTTGCTGTGACCTCTGCAAGAAGGGTAACTAAGTTGTGAGCTTTTATGGTGATTTAACCCTACCTCGATGTTCTTAATGTTTCACTGTTGCAGTCATCACCTGTGGGTTATCCCTGCTGTGGTAGCCCCTGGTTGATTGCTACCAAAGTTTGAATTACAGCTGAAAACGTCTAAATCTGAGTATCCTGTTGGGATCCTTTTTTCTTGCACTAACCGATGTCCGAAAATGTTAACAATTGACTCTCATGGAAAGCAAATAACACACTGAGACTTCCATTCATACTGTGTTACTTGTTTAGGCCCAGACCACAATGGCCCATGCTGCCAGTTCTGTGCCCTCTTTAACACTAGAATCATTCGTCGTAGAACTCTTGTTATAGATGGGTATTTTCATCTTCTGTCTTCGCATTTCTTAATGGCATCCATCAACAAACAATCCGCAGACATTCTGAAAAAACATAAGGATAAAAATAGAGACCGACCACACAAGGCTAAGGACGACTCTACCATTAAGCAGGTTGTCAGTTCTCCAGAATTCAGTGAGGTGCCTTCGCAGCTCCTGATGCCTCATTTGATACCTTTACAGGCCTGTACTGAGATCCTTTCAGAGTCCAGTATGCCGCAGAAATCTTCTTCGCCTTTTGTCTCTGCCTTGGTTGGGTCCAGAGCCGCGACACAGGCACCAGCTTCCGAGGAGGTGTTTCGCACTACCGAATCTAGACAAAAAAGTCTTTGACTACCATTTCTCTCCGACCAGTGGATACTCTTAGGCCTTAATTCTACTCTTAGGCCTAGAATTAAGGCCACTCCTAGGAAAACAACCTCTAGCCACCATTTTACTCCTGCTCCACCACACCAAGTTCAAATGCTTAAAATGGCGGAGGATCTTATCACCCTTATCAGGGGTAGTCAGGCCACAACTTCTGAAAGGAAGAGGGACCTTTCTCCTGAAATTTTGATAGAAGAGAATTCTGAGGAGTTTGATTATTCAGGTTTTGAAGAGGAACAGCAACCTCTGTCTGCTTATGAGGATTCAGATACAGAGGAATCCATTCTTTCTGCCTTCCCACCAGAAGATCTTTCCTTTTGGGGAAACCCTTCACACCCTCCAGGAACATTTCCACTGGGAATCCCAGGACTTCCCTCAGTCTGAGAAAAGACTGAGAGTTTCTAGATCTGCCCCAGCACAGACTCTTGGCTATCCCTTCAATCTTTGAGGTGGGTTGATGATGTCTTCCATGATGCCAGCTTAACAGATTGGGTAAAAAAAAAGTATTCACCTCTGCAACCTTAGCTATCAGAAAACTCAACTGTCAGTTCCACATGTTAAAATATCAACAACACAAATTGGAACTATTATACCAAAAGGTTTCCACCTTTCCTGACTGCGCCAATTCAAAAGTTAGCAGATTTACTGCACTCTACTTGTCAAATGGCTAAACACTCATTACACTGTGGATATGACACCCTAGAAGCCTCAAGCAGGGCAGCAGTGTCAGGATCTGTCATTAGCAGACATGCATGGTTGAAGGAACAGCATCTCCTTGATCATGTCAAATCTAAATTACTTGATGCACCCTTGGATATGGACTGCTTGTTTGGAGTAAAAGCGGAAGAAGTGCTTAAAAGATGGAAGACAAAGCAAAATCTATGCAAACAGTAAAAGATTTCCTTCAGGTACAACCAACTAGCTTCAGCAGGAATTTTCCCTCAAAACACTGGTCTTTTCCTGCACATAGCAGACAGGGACAAGGTAAGCCCTGCAGGGACAGACCACCCAAACAGTGGACCACTTCCATTGCAAGGGCGGGGAGTTCTAAGCAATCCCTCTAGGCCAACAATTCTCAATGACTCTCTCTCCCCCCTCCTTCTTTTCACTCACCAAAAAACTAGGAGGAAGGCTCTCCCTCTGCAAAGAAAATTGGCTTTCTGTAACAAAGGACCAATGGATCTTAAAGATCTTTTTTTCAGGGATGCAAATTCTCCTTCAACAAACTCCCTATTCTAAGAGGGTACCCAGACTTGCCACCAAATCAGTGTGCAGAGGCATTGAAACAACTCCATACTCTCATATCCCAAAGGGCAGTAGGACCTGTCCCCTCAGATCAAACAGGCAAAGGCTTTTATTACAGACTATTCCTTGCTCCCAGAAAAGAGGGCACTTGGTGTCCCATCCTGGATCTGTCCATTCTGAACACCTTCCTTGTGGTCCCGTAATTCAAAATGCTAGCTTTGCAGCAGCTGCTGCATATGCTGACTATTTAAAAATACCTGGTTAGTTACCCTAGATCTAAAAGATGCCTACCTCCACATCCCTGTATGGGCATCCTGCAGGAAATTCCTTCACTTCAGAGCAAGGTCACAACACCTTGTAGATGTTCTTCGTGTTTCACTGTTGCAGTCATTACATTTGGCTAATCTGCTGGCAGGTTGCCCTCAGTTGGCCTAATTAACAAAGTCCTGGGTCCTACGTCAGTTCTTCCATGACATCAGGTCATCAGGGGTCTAAAACATGCAGCCGAAGCCATTACATCAGTCTTTCTTGCAGCGTGGTGCCCAAAGCAGAAGCAGTTCACAAGTGCCAGTCGGCCGACTCCTGAAATTTTCGTTTTCGAGTTTCAGAACCGAAGTCTTCAACTAAAAAGTTAAGTACCCCATTGGGAAACTTTTTCTTGCTCCTTACCGATGTCAGTAAAAGTTAATAATTGTATTACTTGTGGGAAGCAAATACCTCATAAGGATTTCCATTTGTACTCTGTATTCCTTGCCTAGGCCCTGACCACGACGTACCTTGGTGCCAGTTCTGTGCTAATCAGCACATTATCTGTCGTCAGTACATTTTTGCTTCTTAATACTTTGGATCACAGTTTAATTATCCAGAAATGACATTGGTTAGCAATCTGACTATCGGAATACTGAAAAAAACGTAAATAAAAAGACCGTTGAGGTCCAAAACTGCCGACAATGCTTCTCCTAAGCCAGTAGCCAGTTTGCAGTACTCAGTGAGGTGCTTTTGCAGCCCCTGATACCCGCTACTTCTGATTCGCAGGCCTCTAATGAAACCCATTCGGAGTCCGGTATGCGGCGAGATGTTTCAGTTATGGAACCCGTGGATGTCTCTACCTTGGATGGGTCTGGAGCCGCTGTGTAGGCCCCGGCTTCTGAGGTTGTATTCCGGCCTACAGATTTGTATATTAAACCGACACCATCTTCAATATTGAGGCCAAAATCTCGATCTATGTCTAAAAAAACGATGCCCAGGCCACATGTGCAGGCTTCTATGCTTAAACAAATTATCAAAATGGCTGAAGATTGAATTACTCTAATCAGGGGTAGTCAGTCCCCCTCCCCCTTTCTAAGAGGCCTAAAGCTGAAATTGACTGAATCTTCTGAACAGGAATCTGTTTCTTCTGACTCTTGTAATGAACAGGATTTGTTTATACCTACTTGTGAGAGGACTCTGATGCAGAGGATTCCATTCCTTCTGCTTCTCCCCCTGAGGATTTTTCTTTTGGGGAAACTTTACATACCTTAAGGGAACATTTCCACTGGGAAAGTCAGGATTTTTCTAAATCTAAAAAGAGGTTTAGGGATTTTCTTCTAAATCTAAAAAAAGGTTAGGGATTTTCTTCTACTTCCTCAGCATAGGCCTGTGGCTATACCTCCTGTTCTAGACATTGTTGTTGATGTGTTTTCGAAATCTAATATGGCTGCTGAACTGCCGCTAGCCCCTTGTAAGCCAGACAGATACTACAGGGTTCCTGACTCCCACAAATTCCTTTTCAAAAATCCTGTTGCAGATCCTGAAACCATTTCTCAGGGCCCCAAGAGCATTAAGGCTTCTACTGCTAAAAATCCTACCCCTTCTGATAGAGATTCCAGGGCACTGGATAGATGGGGTAAGAAGGTTTATACTTCTGTAACCTTGGCTATCGGGGCTTTAAACTGTCAATTCCATTTGCTAAAATAGCAACAGCATGTCATGGGACTGCTTAAACAGAACATGATGTTGATTTCTGACTGTATGGAAAATAAAGATTTACAGGATTTATTGCATTCAGCTGAACAAGTTGGAAAACATACCTTGCAATGTGGTTTTGATTCTTTGGAGGCCTCTTGCAGGGCAGCTGTAACTGGGTCTGTGCTTAGAAGGCATGCTTGGCTCAAAGAGCAATCTCTGCCTGATCATGTTAAAGCAAAATTGTTGGATGCTCCTTTACAGCAGCACCGTCTATTTTTGGTAATAAGGCTGAAGAAGTTCTAAAAAAGATGGAAGATAAAGCTAAATCTATGCAAACTGTGAAAGATTTCTTACAAGTACAACCCCCAAGATTTAGTAGGCACTGGCCTACTAAGAACTGGTCCTTTCCAGTTCCTTCCAGTGCCACTCAAGTCGAACCCAGACATTCCAAAGGCACCAGGTTTCAGTCCCAAGGGACTTTCAGAACTAAGCAATGGGGTACCTTCTCTTCCAAATCTGGAAACAACAAGACACCTCCCTATGGTAAGCAGTCTCAATGACTTTCCTCTAGAATTACCAAGCACTTACCTTTTAGCTGCCCCTTTTGGGGGAAAACTGGCTCTTCATGCAAAAAACTGGCAACTTATAACCCAGGACAAATGGGTTTTAAATAGTGTCCCAGGGATACAAATTTCATTTCCACACGTTGCCAACTCGAAATGGATGGCCAGACCTGCCCCCAAATCAGTGGACAGAGGCTCAGAAATGGGTACTTTCCCTCTCAAACATGGGGGCTATTCAACTAGTACCAGAAGAGGAAAAGGGGCAAGATTTCTATTCCAGACTTTTCCTGGTACCCAGAAAATACAAATCATGGCGTCCAATTCTGGACCGGTCTACTCTACCACCTTGCTGGACATTCCAAAATTTAAGTTGCTGACTCTTCACCAGTTACTTCCTATGCTAGGCAAAGATACCTTGTTGGCAACTCTAGATTTAAAAGAGGCTTACCTGCATATCCCAATCAGGGAATCTTGCAGAAGATACTATCGCTTCAAAGCAGACTACTTACATTATCAGTTCTCTGCACTGTCCTTTGGCTTATCTACTGCGCCCAGAGTCTTTAAAAAGTGCCTGGCTCCAGTAATTGCATTTCGCAGGCAAAGAAATATTCAAATATATCCATACCTGGACGATTCTTATTCAGGCAGAAAACAAGGCCATTCTTCTGAAACATCTGGTGTTTGTAAAAAGGGTTCTAACTTGTCTAGGGTACACTATAAGCGAAAAGAAATCACAATTGGTACCCTCTCAAAAAAATTACATTCCTGGGTGCAAGGTTGAATACAACTGCCTAGATGGCTTTCCTTACACCAGAAAAGCAACTTCATTTGGTGACTTACTTTAAACAGGTGACCACAAAAACCCTGCTATTTGCAAGACAAATACTGCAAGCCTTGGGGTTCATGGCCTCCTGCATTCTTCTAATTCCGTATGCAAGACTGCATATGCGGAAACTTCAGTGGTACTTAAAATGTTTATGGAGTCAACATTGTTGTCACAGCCTGGAAACGATGATTCCTATCATTCCTTGCCTGCAACTAGAGTTCCTATGGTGGGCAGAGGCCTGTCACCAAAACAAGGGACTGCCATTCACATCATCCCCTGCCACCCAAACCCTAACTACAGACGCATCAGACTAAGCATGGGGGGCTCATCTGGCAGGGAAGTGCATTCAGGGCGAATGGAGCCCAAATCAAATGCATCTTCATATCAATCAAAAAGAAATGCTAGCTGTACAGGATGCACTGACAGCCTTCAAGGACTACCTTCATCCAGGATAACTAATGGTAAAGACTGACACCACCACAGTTATGTGGTACGTAAACAAGCAGGGGGGTACACATTCCTACCCCCTCTGCAGACTAGCCATGGCATTGTGGAACACGGCCGTGAACATTAAGCTCAATTCCTGCCAGAAAAGCTGAATATTTTGGCAGACGAACTAAGCAGAAATCTCATGGACCCACACAAATGGAAACTGGAACCACGGATTTTCAACATGTTATCACGCAAATGGGGGAGCCCAGACATAGATCTTTTTGCCTCACCCCAGAACTACCAGTTGGACAAATTTTGCACCAGAACTCCTCACAAAAAACGTGGAAAGTGGATGCTCTGTCTTTCAGCTGGGAAAACCTATCACTCTATGCCTTTTCCCCCCTCTGCCTCGACCCTCCAAAGTTCTACTAAAAGTCAAACAGGACAAACCAAAAATGATTTTGATTGCTCCAGACTGGCCTCGCCAACACTGGTACCCGCTCCTCTGCAGTCTGTCACAAATTTCCACATAGCAACTGCCTCAGACACCTTCCTTACTGTCTCGGCAGAACAACCATGTTCTGCGCCCTCAGCTCCAAAGTTTGAATCTGGCAGCTTGTCTAATCACTTAAATTCCCCCTTAGCATCCCTCAGCAAACCTGTGATGGATGTAATTTTGGAGGGCGAAAGACCTAGTACTAGAAAATCTTATGCTGACAGATGGAAAACATTCTGTGCCTGGAATCGATCTCAAGGGAGAAGCACAGCAGAGCCCAATTTACCTCGGATTTTGAAATACTTAACTGAGATGCTTCCAAAGGGGCCTGTCCTTTTCTTCCATAAAAATCCATGCTTCAGCCATTTCAGCTCATTACAACACAGAACACCCCTCTTCTCTCATCCTCTGCTAAAGCAGTACCTCAGAGGGGCCAGAAACTTGAGAGCTCCAACCCCTGCCTGGGACCTTAACTTTGTATTGGAGAAACTCACTCTCCCTCCTTTTGAGCCAGCTGCTACTGCAGACTTAAAAATGTCTTTCCTGGAAAACGGCCTTCCTTTTAGCAATCACTTCAGCTGGAAGGATTTCTGAATTACAGGCCCTTATGGCAGTGGAGACTTTCATCATTTTTTGCGGACATGGTGACACTCAGGACCAACCCATCCTTCATAGTGTGGCTCTTAATCAGTCCATTCATTTGCCAACTTTCGTTCCCAATCCACAGAACAAGGGGGAGCAGATTCTGCATTCACTGGATGTACACAGACAACTTAGATTTTACTTGGACAGGACTAAATCTCGAAGAAAATCTGAACAACTGCTGGTAGCATTTACTGCAGGGGCAGAGGGAAAGGCTATTTCAAAGCAAACCATTTCCAAATGGATAAGCTGTTGTATTAATTTCTGCTATAAGCACCATGGAAAACCTATCCCCCAGGGGATCAGATTCCATTCCACCAAGGCTGCATCTACTTCTACAGCCTTTCTCAGAGGTGTTCCTACTTAGGGATATTCTAGAAGCTGCTACCTGGAGTTCAGTTCATATTTTTGCCAAACATTATCATTTACCAATTTTCTCTAAATTCAGAGCTGGCTTTGCCACTGCTGTTTTGCAGGGCCTTATAGCTGGTCCTGATGCTGCATAAATCCATCCTCCCAACCATAGCTTTGGGAATCTACCCAAATGTAATGACTGCAACAGTGAAACATTGAAACACGAAGAATGTAGTACAGTTGTGTACACTTACCATAAATGTAGATGTTCGAGTGTATTCACTGTTGCAGTCCTGGTTACCCTCCCTCCAGCCTCCTCTTTTTTTCTCTTACTATGCCTCTACTTTCTTTTACTACACTTAAAAGCCTTTTTGGTGTATTTGCTTTTGTTTAGAGGTATATTTTTGTGTTTTAAATTATTGATATATATTTTGCTCCTCATTTGGGGGGCACCTGACATCTGGGGCAAGAAAAACTGATGTAATGGCATCGGCTGCATGTTTTATACCCCTGACGACCTGATGTCATGGAAGAAGGGACAGCAACCGATGCAGGACCCAAGACTTGTTAATCAGGCCGACTGAGGGCAACCTGCCAACAGATTACAAAAATGTAATGACTGCAACAGTGAATACACTTGAACATCTACATTTATGGTAAGTATACACAACTGTACTTTCTCTGCGCTACCCATTGGCTTATCAACTGCTCCCAGGGTATTCAAATGCTTAGCCCTGGACATAGCCATTTACAGACAGAAATCAAAGCAAACACTCTCCAGGAAGATCATTTTCTTGGGAGCACTGCTGGACTCAGCATCCCAAATGGCCTTCCTATCCCTAGAAAAGCAGAGCTTCCTGCCTCTCTGTTTTACCCAACTGGCTACCAGAAGTCACCTCACTGTGAGGAAGTTCCTGCAAGCCTTGAGGTACATGGTATCTTGCATCCTTCTAATTCCTTACATAAGAACTTCATGGGTACTATAGAAATTGGTATCGGCGCTCTCAACCTCTAGAGACCTCTCTCCCTCCAATTCCCTGTATAAGGGCCGAGTTTCTCTGGTGGGCAGGGGCCTGTGCCCAGAAGAAGGGTCTTTCCTTCACCATTGAACCAACCAGTCAGACCATTACCACCGATGCCTCAGACATAGCTTGGGGTGCTCACCTAGAAGGCAGGTGCAACCAAGGTCTTTGGGATGCCCAACAGCTTCCCTTACACATCAACCAGAAGGAAATGATGGCAGTACAAAAGACTCTGACATCCTTCAAACCCCATCTCTAGCCAGGGATTCTCCTTTTCAAAACAGACACCACCACAGTAATGTGGTCCTTCTACAAATGGGGAGGGACCCAATCTTACCCTCTGTACAGGCTAGCCATGAACCTCTGGCTGACAGCCTCCTCATGGGACTACACCTGATAGCCCAATACCTACCCAGGGATCAGCAACACCCTGGCAGACCACTTAAGCAGAAACTTACTGGACCCCATGAATGGCAGCTCCACAGAAGAAATTCTGTACCAGGGAGTATCACCACCTAGAGTGGGAAGTGGATGCCTAGACCTTCCCTGGAACACCCTCTTTGTGTACGCATTCCCTCCTCCGCCTCTTATTCCAAAGGTACCGATCAAAATAAGGGAGGAGAGACCAAAGGCCATCCTCATTGCTTCAGATTGGCCCAGACAACATTGGTACTCCTTACTGTGCAGCCTGTTCTTATAGCCCCCCAGGCAGCTTCCCCAGATCTCGGACCTCTTAACTCAGGTGGGGGATGCTGCACCCAAACTTGCAGACTCTCAAACTATCAGCATGGCCAATACTCTAAAGGTAAACAAGGGGCCCCTGTTAAGCAAACGGGTCCTAGACATTATCACAGAGGCCAGAATGCCCAGCACCAGAAAATCTTCTGCAGGAAAATGGAAAAGATTCTGCTCCTGGAGCCAATCCAGAGGGGGCAATACCTCACAACCTTCCATCCCTCTTTTATCCTGGACTACCTAGCAGAACTACTTAATAGTGGCCTCTCCTTCTCTTATTAAAATCCACGCCTCAGCCATTTAAGCTCATTTTCATATGGAATAGCCCCTGTTCTCCCATCCCTTGATTAAATAATTCTTCAGAGGGACTTCTATTGTTAGACCTCCCAGAAGGCCACCCACTCCAGCCTGGGACCTGAATTATGTTTTGGAAAAACTAACTTTATCTCCCTTCAAACCTGCTGCTTCAGCAGAACTAAGATACCTCTCCTGGAAGACTGCTTTTCTCCTAGCTATCACCTCAGCCAGAAGGGTGTTGGAGCTTCAGGCACTGATGGCCTTTGAGCCCTTTATCATCTTCCATGCAGACAGGGTCTCCCTGAGGACTAATCCCTCCTTTTATGCCCAAGGTGGTATATAATATAGCTCTCAACCAGGCCATGCATCTACCCACCTTCTTTCCTAACCCTCAAGACAAGGGGGAAAGAATTCTGCACTCGCTAGACGTGCACAGACAGCTCAGATAATATCTGGACCATACTAAACCCTTCAGGAAAACAGACCTACTACTTGTCAGCTTTGCCCCAGGAGCAGAAGGGAAGCCCATTTCCTAACAAAGCATTGCCCAGTGGATATCGCACTATATCCATTTCTGCTACAGATTGCATGGGAACCCCCCCCCCCCAAGTTTATTCGAACACATTCCACTAGGGCAGCTTTCCACTTCCACAGCAAGAGTTCCCACCAGGGACATGGAATTTGCCACCTGGACTTCTGTCCATACCTTTACCAAGTATTATCATCTACCTCTATTTTCTAAGGCTAGGACAGGGTTTGCCTCTGCAGAGCATGCTGACCCATTCCTAGGTCTTAACGTATCCTACCACCCCTCTCCTCAACTTTGGGAATCCTCCCACAGGTGATGACTGCAACAGTGAAACGTGAAGAACATAGTGCAGTTGTGTACACTTACCATAAGTGTAGATGTTAGAGTATATTCACTGTTGCAGTTCTGATTTCCCACCCTCCTTCCCCCTTGTATATTCTTCTTCTTTAGGGAGACATAAGTTTCTAGTGATGGCTTTTAGCCACCAGTACCACTTTTACCATATTTACTTGGGCCTCTGACTGGTTAGGGCAAGAAAAACTGATGTAATGGCATCGGCTGCCTTCCTTTTATAGCACTGAAGTCCTGACATCAGGCAGCAAGTGACAGCAGCCGATGCAGAAAAACATTGACTCTGTTATTCGGGGAGGCCGAGAGCTACCACAGCAGGGATAGCCTACAGGTGATGACTGCAAGAGTGAATACACTCGAACATCTACATTTTTGGTAAGTCTACACAACTGTACTTTTTCCACAGAGATGGGGTTTGTTTGAGAGCTAATCCTCTTTTTATGCTTATGTAGTATTTGAGTTTACTTTAAGCCAAACTGTCTGTCTTGCTGTTCTCTTTCCTAAGCCTAAAAATGAGGGTGAAAGGATGTAGCATACCTTGGATGTTCACAGACAACCCAGATCCTGTCTTGACAGAACTAAATGTTTCAGAGCTTTGGATAAATTGTTAATTTCTTGTGAATGTAAGAAGGGACAACCCATGTCAGACAATCATTTGTTGTTTTAGTCTGTTTTAAGGCTGTTACTTTGTTAAACTTACCATGACAAATCTATTCTAGGGAGTGTCAAGGTCCACTCTACCAGGACCTCGGCTTCATCTATGGCTTTTTGGAAAGGGTTGGATTCTAGAAGAATCCTGGATGTTTCTACTTGGACCTCTGTATATTTACAATGCACCATAAACTTGATTCCTTCTCTTAAGTGTTCAAGTTTTGCAAGGACCATTCTCCAGGGATTCCATGTCAGTTTACTCATATAGCTAAGGCCACTGCCAACAGTGATCAATGTAAAGAACATAGTACAGTTGTGTAAGTTAAACTTACCATAACTGTATGCCAGTGTACCAAAACAGTCATCCCCATAATAAATGTCCCAAGTTGTTCTGTAAACTAGTGCTTTAATATAAGGTTGTAGTCTATTCCACGCATCTGCTACTGTGTCAGAGAACCAATTGGTACATTTTTCAGTCCTATAAAAATCTCCTTGACAGGTAGACTGATGATTATCTATTACTCTTTGATAATTCCCAACATTCCTATAGGTAGTTTTCTATAGTTGAATAAGGTCATCTCTTGGATAGCTATATGAGACATTGCACAAGGTTATATATTTTAATATTTGATAATAACATTACCTTTCACATCCATGGATGTTGTTGGTATATTTATTCTGTACTCTTTCCAATTTACTCATGCTAGTTTTTTATAAGGTTTTCTTCCATATTATTAAATCTGATTTCTTTGACTTTAGTTATAAAACTTGCAAATCTTTTTATACAACCTATCACTAATTGGTTGTTAGAATCAGACAAAATTCAAAGCTAAGTCTACTGTTATACCCAGGTCCTTAAATGGCTCTGCAGTTTCAGTAACTGTGTCCTGTGTTATATATTACACAGTGACTGGCCATTAATACTGTAAAATGAGCACGCTGATTGGCCAGCCCAACCAGAATATACCAATGGAAAATGGTCTGGTCGCACAGACATTTTTCCATTGTTATATTCTGTAAGTTTTACTAATATGTATTGTGTGTGTGTGTGTGTGTGTGTGTGTGTGTGTGTGTGTGTGTGTGTGTATATGTATATGTGTGTGTGTGTATATGTATATGTGTGTGTGTGTATATGTATATATATATATATATATATATATATATATATATATATATATATATATATATATATATATATATAATCAAATTTATTTTTTAACAAAAATAATAAAAATTCTGTAATCCAGACTCTGGACATACGAGAAAGACAGGATGGAGGAAATACTACGAAAATCAGGTACGTTATATAGAACTTAGACATGTACTTGATTTTCGTAATATTTCCTCCGTTCTGCCTCTCTCCTTCCCCTACACTGCTGGAAACCTTTTTAATTAAACAAGGAAAAAAGAGCAATGGAGACCTTTTTTTCTCTGTTGCTTCCTTTCAAAACACTGATGTACTGGGTAAGCCTCGGAACGCAAGTCCCATATGCATGCGCAGTACATCAGAAAAAGCCACAGAATACCAGAAAAATGCGGAAGGGGCAGCACAGAGGCATTATGCAAAGATATTCTCCCGGATTCAGCAAGCCCTGCATGGTGTGCATAATTAGTGTAAGAGGTGATGTTGGCAATATGGCGGCCGAGCGATCCACGTACGTGCTCGTTGGACATGCACAAGCACTCTTGCACTAGTCCTGCACGTTCCTAGCCCTTGTATGAAAATTACCCCATTTGCAGGTGAAAACCTTGCAAATGAGATAAATCTGCTATCCAAGAAGCTGGAATCAGGCTGTGCAGGACTAGCATAATCCGCAGAAATGTACTCTGTTAGTAACAGTACATTTCTGCAAATTACAAAACGGAGACATGACAGCCCCAAATAAAGGCTGCATATGATTGAGGAAGCATGCCAATGGCCACGTATAAGGCCATTGGTATTACAAACAATACAAAAAAATAAAAAAAAAATCAACTTTTATTTTTTTTCGCTGATATGGACTGTGCAGTCATAGGGCAGCAGCGCGCAAACGGGATCGGGAGGAAATAAGACAGTAAACCTAAAATAAGCATTCTAACTAAAATCAGTATTCTGCCATGCAAGTTAGTGGCAGGCAGAAGATAACCTGTCCAGTGAGTAGTGGTTGCTAAGGGGGGAGGCTCAGTGTGACGCATGTAACTATGCATTAGCAGGCAGTCCTATGCAAATGAGGTGAAGGATAGTGAATCCCAGTTTTCCCCAGCATGTGAGGGAGGTCCCAACAGTGCAAGAGTAAGAATAGCTGGGTGCAAGACCAGGAGGTAGGTGACATCATGGGTGGGTATGTCAGGCATATACTGTAAGTGGATTGGACGCCTGTGGCTCTGGTTTGCTCCTAGCTTAGCACAGCTAAGCTAGGGGGTGTGTCTAAACCTGCCTAGCACTCTTTCCAAAATGTAAGCAGGTGTGCGCACCGCACACTGGGTTTTACAGGAAGAAAAAAGAAGTTAAACCAGGAAATAGCAGCAGTGTGCACGTATGAGCACTCTGTGCGGCGCACACATGGGCTTAAACAGGGAGGCAGTGGGAAGGGAAAATGGCAGTAGGAAGGTATTCAAGGAGAACTAGCGTAGCTGGCAGGTGAAATGAATCGGCCAATTACACAGGCAGCAGCGCAGCCCAGCACACCACTATAAACTAAGCAATCACCTTCCCCTCTGTTTTTCCCACACCCTACACCACCGGTGTATACAAGCAGGGAAATTTTAACAAACAAACCTACAAAATGAGAAGGGCTGCAGCAGGCAACATAGAACAACATGTGCAAGAGGCTGAAGGTGGTGAGGATGTGAATGCTGCGAACCACCCACAGTGAGGAGATGGAGAAGAGTGTACAGACCCAGGGTAATCTACCAGGGGCTACATGAGATGGAGATAGTGGAGCGCTATGGGCTGGACAGAGACCTCCTACAGCAAATTGTTGAGCTGTGCCGGCCACACCTGACACAGCAAACTGACCGAGGGGAACCCATCCCAGTGGATACCAAGGTATGCGTAGGCCTAGGTATACTAGCCACAGGTACCTCCCAAAGCACAATTGTTGATATCATGGGGATCTCACAGGTATCAGCATCCAGAGTATTCCATCAGTTCCTGGATGCCATGTCAGCACATGCCAGTGAGCACGTATATTTCCTCAACACCCGTGAGATGTTGACCAGCAATATGCGTTTCTTCCACCAAATAGCAGAATATCCTGGGGTAGTGGGTGCTATAGACTGCACACACATATGCATCAAAGCACCACCCGGTAAGCAGGGTAGGGCCTACATCAACCACAGGGGCACCCCCTCCATCAACTGCCAGGTCGTTTGTGATGCCCAGGGCATTGTAATGAATGTGTGTGCTGGCTGCCCTGGAAGCTATGATGATTCCCACATCTGGCATCTGACGCAGCTGTACCAGAGATTTGCCAAAGGGGACATCCCCTACGGTCAACTGGAGCCGTGGCTGATGACACCCATCAGAAATGTGCACACACACCTGAACAACAATGCCATAATGAGGCGCACGCACAAACAGGAATCATAATAGAACATGTGTTTTGGGATGCTCAAGTCATGGTTCCGGTGCCTAGACACATCCGGTGGAGCCTTGCAGTACTCTCCAGCTACATGTACCCACATTTTCATGGTATGTGCCATGCTACACAACATGGTCCTGCGGAAGCAGCTGCAGCAGGAACAGCATGGGGCAGGGCCACAGAGCCCCCCACCATTGCCAAGGCCAGCACAGGCACAGAGTGACTCGGAGGAGGAACATCTTGAGCCTGCACCTGTAGGCAGAAGGAGGCATGCATAGTATGCCCTGGCTTTGGCAGGGAGGCAACACATAGCTCATACACTGACACAGTAGGAACCCAGGGAATGGAAACTCTCTCTCTGACTCACACATACAGTAAAAGGGATGCCAAAAATGACACTACATATGCTTTACCGTGTATAGGGGGTGTACTATGTGCCTCTGACATGTCAGCCCTCCAGCACCATCCTCATTACTGGCACAGGTGCAAGGTAAGTCACCCTTCCTATCAGTCACTGAATGCAGTTGTATGGTCTGCTAGTTGCATCAGTGGTATGGATGTGAACATGCAAGGAAGGGAATTGGGTGGCTGAATGGTATGACATCAGATAGTGGACAGCTATATGGGAAGCATGAAACCATAACAAATACTGGTGTCAAAGTAGGCAGTAACAGACAAGGTGAAAAAAAAAACACTGCAGGACATGTGCTGGCCCAAATGCATGTCCATACGGCACACACATGAATGTCATGGTGGGTCACATACCTAACAACAGTCCCACTTAGCCAGCAGGACAGGTGTAGATGAACAAGGAAAGGCTGTGTGAAGGTCCTCAAGGTATGGCAATGGGGCTCAACCCTCCCTGCCAGACCTACACAAGAGTATAACGGGTCGGGAAGTGGGATGTCGTTCCTGAAGGGTGGGAAGTCTGAAATGGCAATGTAGGTCTATAAAACCTATAAACTGTACTACACTGATATGCCTGTAGTCTGCCGGATAGGTCAGAATACAGATTTAAAAGGAAGCCAACAGACTACCAGAAATGCCAGTGCGGTCAAAGCAAATGTCCACAGTTGGCAGGTGTGCCCCCCCCCCAGAACCCTATGTAGAAATGTATTAGCATCCACGTGTTGGAGTAATAACAGTGAGCACAGAGTACCTGAGCTTGCCAAAGTAGAAGGATGGATTGTTTCGTGTGTACAGTATGCAGAGCTGTGAGTGTCAGGTTGGTGTGTGGAAGCCAACAGGGTACCTGAAATATCAGGTGGGTATAGCAGAAATGTCCACAGTTGTCAGGTGTGCCCCCCAATCCTATGTAGTATAGTGGTAGCATCTGTGTGTGGGTATCACAACAGCAGAGCACAGAGTACCTGAGCTGCCCCAATTATAACGATGGAATGTTGCATGTGTACAATATGCAGAGATCTGAGTGTCAGGTTGTTGTGTGGAAGGCAGCAGAGTACCTGACATATCAGGTGGTTGTAGGAAATGTCCACAGTTGTGATGTGTGCCCCCACCAAGCCTATGTTGAAATGTATTACCAGCCATGTGTGGGGGTAATAACAGTGAGCACCGAGTACCTGAGCTGGTCAAATCAGCAAGACGGATAGTCGCATGTCTACAATAGGCAGAGCTCTGTGTGTTAGGTAGTTCTGCATGGTATGCTGTGTGAAAGTGTTCAGCAAATAGCCATGGATGGTGTGTCGTGGTGTGCAATGGTCAGTACTGCTGATGACTGGGCCAAGTCCACACAACTGCAGTGCCAAACAGGCTGGTATCCCAACAAGACATGTTGCAACATTAGTCCATATGATTTGTACAGATGTCATAACTGTCACTATCTGGAAGATGGACACGGTACAAGTATTGGCCCAAATGTACACACAGTGCACAGGTGGAAGTACCGTAGAGAGAGACTGTTTAATATTTCACAGTGAAATGGAGACACCCTCCATTTGTACATGCAGATTCAGGTTTGCAGCACATCAGTTGGTTGTGTAGTATGGGAAACTAAGTTGTACTGTGGGCAAACACTGTCAGACCACAAAAGACGGAGGTATGATGTATGTAGAAGCTGGTGGTGTCTATCCACTAACCACCAGCAGGGGAAAGGGCCACGTATACTTGTGAGGCAGTTGCAAGTAGCTACCCAGCACACATGCAGCCAGTCCGGCCCAACATCAGCCTCCGGTAACACACAGGCCACCTCCCTGTTGCTGTGAATGAGTACAATATGATCCCCACATTACTATGTGAATACTTACAGAATGCAGCATGCTGAAGGGGTGTCCCACACAGGTGTGTCCATAGCTGTATGATGCACCCTGTCAGCATCCACACCAATGGATTGATAAGGACAGAAACAATTGCCATCACCACCTTGGACACCTATTATGTCACCCCAGGGGGACTACATTGCCTTGCAGCCTGGGTCTGAACAACTAACAGAATGCACTGGCCTGCTACAAATAGCCTGCATCAGTACCCAGTGCCCCACTGTTCTCTGTCACAGGTCTGTGTCACACCTGTACCGCCACTGTATGTTACCCCGTGGACTCCCATGTAATGACAAAACACAGTCCACAGAACACAAATGCAAGGACATGTTGACAAATCCCAGTAGTATGTCCAGTATGTTCCAATGCATGAACTGTGGACCAACCTGTACATACTGCTGGGATGGAGTGGCAACTATAGGCATACCTATTAGATATCGTGTGCATAGTGGTAGGAAGAGGACAGATTAACACACAGGGGGTAGCATCACCACCATGGAGTGTGTGAAGTGTGAAACCCTGATGTGTGCACACTTATCATGGCTGCAAACACTGGGATGGGTGGCCACAAACCTGCTTGCAAACCAAATTGTGAAGGGTTAATGAACAGACTAATGACCCCTGCCTGTGGATAACTTCAATGAGTCTGAATACCTGTGAAGTATGACCACAGCATGATATGGCCATCCTGTCATGGTGATAATTGCACAGGGATGGGACCCACAGCCACAACAGCACCAAGGTGCTGGACCATATACACAGATCCATCAGCAAGTGTCTGTAGTTTCCACGCCAGAATGACATATGAGTATGCAGGAATATGTAGGTTGCACACCACAATACAGGACAAAGCTGCATTCAACTTGTAATCCCCAGGAACCTACTCCCAGCAAAGATGTATACCTGTCAGTAGTTGATGACATAAAACAACAGAGGGTAAAACGCCACATATCACTGAGTATCCCTGCCAACACCAAAACCATGTAGCAGAAGCACCACAGACACAATTGGCAACAATCTCACTACCCTTTGCCCAGTGTCGACCCACATTGTCAACCAATCTACAGATGTCCTGTAGAAGTGGGTTACTAGCTGTAGGTGTAGAGCACAAATATCTGCACTGGAGTGCAACCTACCTGGAATGGAGTCACACATGCAATACAGACACTCCTACTGGGCATGTTCACATACTTAGAGAAACGAAGGCCATGTCAGAAAACAAATTACAGAAGGGTCATACTGAGCATGCTCACACTCTTAGAGAAATGAAGCCCATGTCTGGAAACAACTGTGCACTATACACAGCAGCTAGTCACAGATGTCTGTGCAAACAGTCTGCATTACACACCAGTCATGCTCTGCACACACATCGGATGAGAATATGCACATAATATCCAAGAATAGTACACTAGAACAGCTCAAACATGCACATAATAGATGTGGAAAGAGAGTGACCGACAGTGACAGATGGCTCCCCTCTCATGAGGCCTGTCCCACACAGCACACCCCCATTTTGCAAAAACATATTATGTGCAAATGTCCATCACTGTACACAATTGCCCCTGGTAGACTTCCAGTCAGTACACCTTTCATTGCTTTTCTTTGACAAGCCTGCTGATGTCATTGCCTGTGAAATACATGTTTGGTGAAGGAGTATCCCAGTAATCTCCTTGGCGTGTTCTGTAACTGCTTAATACTCTAATGTGCTGTAGTAGTTAGGTAGGTGTTCTAATCCCATTCATGGTGTGTGTGTGTGTGTGTGTGTGTGTGTGTGTGTGTGTGTGTGTGTGTGTGTGTGTGTGTGTGTGTGTGTGTGTGTGTGTGTGTGTGTGTGTACGTATGTGTAGGGCCCAATGTTTTTGAGGACAGTCAGTACACCTTTCGTTGCCTGTCTTTGACAAGCCTGCTGATGTCATTCCCTGTGAAATACACCTTTGGTGAAGGGGTATCCCAGTAATTTCCGTGGTGCGTTCTGTAACTGCGTAATACTGTGGTGTGCAGTAGTAGTTGGGTAGGTGTTCTAATCCCAGACATGGCAACTGTAACTCTGTGTATGTTTGTCTGTGTATGGAGTAATGCTTTTGATGCCAGTCACACTCACTACACCTTCCAGTGCCCTACTTTGCAGAGCTTACTTTGGCAAGACAGCTGATGTCACCCAGTGTGAAATGCACCTTCGGTGATGGAGAATCCCAGTAATCTCCGTGGCGTGTGCTGTAACTGTGTAATGCTGTAGTAGTTAGTTAGGTGTTCTAGTCCCAGGCATGGCAACTGTGAGACTTGGTTTGTGTGTGTGTTTGTGTGTGCGTGCGCACATTTATCATACATATCCTTTGTGAAGTACGAAGCAATGTGGAGCGGGTTTTGCACGTTTCCTATATGTTGGGCCTAATACATTTCATAATGTCCACCTTGCAAGCATAACATATGTCAAACCTCACAGTGGCTGAGATACACAATCTATACCCCCACATGTGACATCATGGCATGGAGAACAGTATCGGCAACACCTCTATTACCCAGAGAACAGTCTCCACCCATGTCTCGGACACGAACACACTTGGCCAGGCAACAACCACTAAGTTAGAAAAATCGAAAACAGAAGCGACTGCTAACCCAAAAGTCAAAAAAATATCCAAGACCAGGAAACCAACTCCGGAGATTTCTTTACACTCAATTTAATGCGAAATTAGAACAGTCACAAGCAGTACCTCACAAACACATTAACGCACTTTCCAATATAACTGCGTTTTCATCCCTTGTGATCCAGGACTTCATCAGACAATCAATTTAAATATTTAATTAGTGTTTAAATACAAACGCTGTTTTAATTCAGCCAATACATTTAAGGTGCATTAGTAATTTGAAAATCAAATACTGCCCCTTCATGAATATTAAAAACCTCATTTAAAATTGTTTAAAATGACTTGTTTCCTTTTCCTTTGTGCATTATTTGTTTTACTGAATTAATTTATTCATGTTTAAAAACATTTAAAAACGGATCTGTTTAAAAATATATTCAAGTCTGTATATTTAAATATTCAAATTTGTTCATATTATAAGTTATAATTCAGTGTGGTTGGTATTTTCTTAAAAAAATGTATGAAGTAAAGAATTCTGTTTAAATGCTGCCATGTACTGGCCATTTAAATTATCTCAATTCATTCAAATCTCTGCAGCTCTAAGTTTTAATACTGGGGTTAATGAGATTTGGTCATTCAATCCTGGCATCCTTGTGGCATCTAATTTGATTTGCCACCATAATTCCTTATAACAAAGCCATTCTTCCCATAAACCACCTCTTGTCTCTTTTTTGACCTGTTCAATAACAAAAAATTCAAATTGTCCCCCTTCACATTCCTTAATATGCCTATATAAAGCATTTGTTTCTTTGTTTTTTAAGATGTCATAAATGTGTTCATAAATTCTCTTCCTCAGGGCTCGTTCTGTCTTTCCTACGTAGAATGAACCACATTGCTTACACACAGCCAGATATACTACCCCTTTTGTCCCACAATTATAATAATCATTGTTCCTAATAATTTCACGCCTACCAGTTATGTTGATTTCGCTCACATTCATCATATATCCACATTGATTACACCTATTACATTTATAACTTCCTTTCCTTTTTTGTCCGTCAATAGTCATCCTAGTCTGATCTTTGCTATCAAAGTTAAATATTAGAATCACAACCAAAATTCGCTTCATATTCCAAGAATTTTTGTATACTATTTTTGGTATTAGTTTACTAATATTGGTTAAATCCGTGATGTCAGAAAATTTCCCCCATTCTTTTCTAAATATTCCACTTATTTTTACATTGAAGGTGTTGTATTCTATAATAAGAGCTTTTTCATAATTATCTTTAGTTACCATATTGTTAGGTAAATGGTTAACAGTATTAGTGATTATTCCATCTCCTTTGATAGGTTTAAATCTACTACTTCTTCCCATTTCTACTTCTGCTCTTATCCTCCTAACATAATCTCTAGGATAGCCTTTCTCTTCGAACATTTTTTCTAGAAAGTCACATTCTGAACTAAAATCTTCATTGGAGCTTGTCATCCTGCTACCCCTCACAAATTGTCCTTTGACAATGTTCTTTTTACAGTGTGGGGGGTGAGCACTGGAAAAATGTAGAAATGAATTACAGAATGTATCTTTCCTGTAAATTTTTGTTTCAAATTCCTTTCCAGTTTTGTATATTTCTACATCCAAATATTGTAATCTCTCCTTTGAAGTGTTATAAGTGAATTTCAAGAAGTTTGTAGTACTGTTTAAATATTCAAAAAATTCTTGGAATTTCTCTGTACTGTCTTTCCAAAAAATGACTATGTCGTCTAGAAAACGACGATACAAAGTCCAGCATTCTTTATATTTAGAATTTAATATATAGTCCTCCTCCCATTTGGCTAGTACAATATTAGCATATGTGGGGGCGCATGCTGCCCCCATCAATATGCCTTTAATTTGTTGGTAGTACTCCCCAACCCTAACACCATACTTTTTTCTGAGTGTGTTAGTTTTCTATCTCTATAAACCATGTCTTCAAACATTTTCAGACCTTCATTGTGTGGGATGCATGAAAAAAGGTCGATTACGTCTATTGTGATGAAAATCACATTGTCTTGAACCAAATCTGATGTTATGCTTTTCAATAAATCCCACGAATCTTTTAATATATTTATGTTTTCACCACATATGTGCTTTACCTTTTTGTCCACCAGTTTGGCTAACGGCAATGTCTTAGACCCATCCGCTGAGACAATAGGTCTCAGGGGAGGGTCTTCTATATTTTTGTGAATCTTAGGTATCCCAAAAATAATAGGTGTTTTAGGTTTAGCCACCTTTAAAAATTCGAATGTTTTTCTATCTATTATTGCTTCAATCAACATGTCATAAAGTAGATTGTCTATTCTATGGTAAGCTACATTCATTTCGTTTAGTGAGACTGTTGCATATCTAGCTGTGTCATTTAGCATGTCCTTCATCTTACCCTCGTATATAATATTATCCATAATTACCACGCCTCCCCCCTTATCCGGTTTCATAATTCTTACTTCCTTTTTACTTCTAAGCTCTTTTAAAACTTCATTTTCTTGCTTGGAAAGATTAAATTCACTTGTTTTTTCATCGTAAATTAATCTAATTTCATTTTCCAATATTTTTTCAAAATTCCTGATTTGAGGGTGCAAGGGGGGGTTGTATATACTTCTACGCACGAGCGACGAGTCCTGAGGAAGCGAATCTGTTTTACTGTCTTCGGAGAACAAAATCTCCAAATTGATTTTCCTAAGAAAAATTTTTAGGTCTATAATGGTATTGACCATTTCTCCTTTCCCAGATGGAATGAATTTAAAACCTTTTCTTAATAAATCAAAATGTTGTTTTCTGAGTGCAATGTTACTAAAATTGTAGATGGAAAAATTGTTACAAGTATGTTTGGTACCACTAATGGATATGGTATCTAGTGTTGTTTGATTAACAGGGGTTGGGTGAGTAAGATTTAGTACCTCCCTCCCCATTTCTGAAAATTCTGAAACCTGTTCTGTTTTTTATGTCCCTTAGGTGTTTCCCTATCTAAAGGTGGAAATTCATCTTCGTATTCTGATTCCATCCACCTTTGTTGGTTACCTCCTTTATTATTTATTTGTCCATCCTCATAATAGTGGTAACCTTTGTAATTGTTAATTCTAGTAGGTGGTGGTTTTGGGTAGCTTGTATTGTTTTGATATTCTCCTATATCCCTCCTTAGTTTGTTAACTTTCCTTTCAATAATATCATAACATTTCTCATCTATGTCTGCCTTTATTTTATTGTACTTTTCCCTTTCTTCTCTAATTTCAAAGACCAAATCATCCTTAATAACCCCATCTAATATTTCTATTTCTAAATTTAGGTCTTCCTGCATCCTATTATTTTCTTTTACCATTAGTTTCAAAATTTCCAAGCCACACTGATTAAACACTTCTTTTAACTCTTTATGAAATTCTGACCCAGCTTCAACATTGTTTGGGTACTTACATACCCTTAGTCCCTTCGGGACTATTTTCCTATTAATACACTCAGTTAGATATTCGTTTTCAATGTTGAGTGTTTTGAATTTTAGCATAAGCCTAGATAGTTTGTCTATCTTGGCAGAGTATGTAAATCCATCACCACAATCCGTTCTGTTGGTATTACCAAATTTTATATTAAACGGCTTGTTAAGCCAGTCATTCATTTCGTTTTTCTTCCATAACTCTCGAAAAGAATTATTTACAGTCCTTTGCCTTGCCAATGCAAGGCCTGCCAGTATCACTCGTGGCTGTTGTCCCTGAAGATTTCGCTTTAGGGTTAGTATTCATACATTCACTGTGTGCCAAAATACCCGGTGTCACGACCGGATCAAAGGATACACCTTTCGGCTCATCCATCTCCGTTTCTTGTGTAGGGCTGATGCTGCTATTGCGTTTTCTTTTCGGTTTGGCTCCTAGTAACCCTTCGGTTCCCTCACTGGCCGGAAAACGCTCGTCACGTTGTCTGTCATAGAGTGAATGGCACAAGGGGGTTAGAAGGTCGATTAACTGCGTAAGCTGCCCAATCAGCCTACGCGATTCCCCCGTGTCTTCCTTGGGAGTTCCGCCTTCCATCGCTTGGATATACGGTGAAGAATCAAACGCAGAAAAATCGAAAACAGAAGCGACTGCTAACCCAAAAGTCAAAAAAATATCCAAGACCAGGAAACCAACTCCGGAGATTTCTTTACACTCAATTTAATGCGAAATTAGAACAGTCACAAGCAATACCTCACAAACACATTAACGCACTTTCCAATATAACTGAGTTTTCGTCCCTTGTGATCCAGGCAGTATTTGATTTTCAAATTACTAATGCACCTTAAATGTATTGGCTGAATTAAAACAGCGTTTGTATTTAAACACTAATTAAATATTTAAATTGATTGTCTGATGAAGTCCTGGATCACAAGGGACGAAAACGCAGTTATATTGGAAAGTGCGTTAATGTGTTTGTGAGGTATTGCTTGTGACTGTTCTAATTTCGCATTAAATTGAGTGTAAAGAAATCTCCGGAGTTGGTTTCCTGGTCTTGGATATTTTTTTGACTTTTGGGTTAACAACCACTAAGTTGGTAGTTCCCTGCATATTGCCCACAGATGGTAAACATGGTGTGATTGCAGTGTCCTATCCCTGCAATAGGCAATGCATTGCATACAGTGCTCCATCGCTATGTTCCCCAATGGACACCTGCTACAACTGTCTAGGCAGCAAATGTTACCCACAAAGGCCATGCCATGCCGTATACATATGCCCTTTATGGACAGATGCCACTGACACCAGTGAATACTGTGGGGGTAATGGGGGTAAGCTGCCTTAAGGTATCTGGGTGTACATTACCATTCAATTCACCTTGGGTAAATGCAGGCCTACTGCTTCCTGCCATACAGACTGTTCTGTTTGTCAGTGTGATTGTGATGGTTTCAGTCATACTTTTTTATATCACAGATACAACCCAATGTGTCTACTTCATTATGTACCCCCCTAGGAATTGTGTACAGCCTGTAGATGGAGGCTGCTGGGCTGTACAACTGCATTACTTACAGCTGATTGCTTGGTATCCTGTGGCCCAATCTGTGTCTACTGTTGTACTACTTGAAGGCCTTGGCCTGGACAGCAACATATGTGCTCCTATCCAGAATACTGTATACTTTTATCTGTTAGACAGTTGCATTACTCTGTCTAAATATATTTCAGAGTATACACAACTATATGACATGGCATACACTACTGTAGTAGTACACAAATAGTTTCCCCATGTATGCAAACCTGTGTGTGGTGTTATATCCTGTGACCTGTCTGTTGGTATATGTTGCAGGCAACAGGTGTCACTTGTATGTTTGGCTCATACAGTGTCCTTGTGGTATGCTGGTGACTGCAGCCATAGTGGCTGTACCGTATTGTGTGCACCCTCTACATATGTATCACACACACAGACATATCTATAGGGAATGTGTAGTTGCATATATATCTATATATAGGTGTGTGTGTGTGTGTGTGTGTGTGTGTGTGTGTGTGTGTGTGTGTGTGTGTGTGTGTGTGTATGTGTATGTATATATATATATATATATATATATATATATATATATATATATATATATATATGTGTGTGTGTGTATGAATCCTAGGAATGTTGAGTGGGTCCACATTGTACATCCTGTTTAGTAGCCACACTGTACTGCATGATATGTTACCAATACCAGCCTGACATCATACAGGTGGGATGGGGTACTATTAACATCTTGTGCCCATGTTGTGTCAGGTCCTGGGTTTGGGATTTGTGTTCCTTTGTCGGTGTAGGGAGCAATGCATTTGAGGCCATTCACAGGCACTACAACCTCCATTGCCCTACTTTGGCAAGTTTGTTGACATCATCAACTGTGAAATACACCTTTGGGGAAAAATATCCCATTAATCTCTGTGGTGCATGCTATAACTGCATAATGCTGTAGTGTGATAAACTAGGTAGGAGTTGTAATCCCAGCCATAACAGCTGTGTGTTGTGTGAGTGTGTGTGTTTGTAATTCGTAACCTGTGTGGAGGTTGCTGTGACTGTGTAACACCTCGACCCATTGAGGAGCCGGTTTTGTAATTTTCCTATATGGTGGTCACATATGTCACAATGTCCACCTTACAAGGATGACAGATGTCAATCAGCTGAGTTGCTGGGGTGCCAGTCCACACCCTTACATGTGATACAAGGCCTAGTGAACAAAGTAAGCAACCCTAGTATTACACAGAGTACACTATGAACCTGTGTCTCATACCCAAACACGCTTGCCTAGACAACTACCACTATGTTGGTAGTACCCTGCATACTGTTCACAGATTGCAAGCATGGTGTGATTGTAGTGGGCATGGCACCCTGTCCATCAGTACAGTAGGCACATAATTGAAGACATTCCACCTTCACTATGTTCCACAGTGGATGCCTACAACATCTGTGGTGCCATCAAATGTGATCCAGAAAGGACTGTCCATGAGCATGCCTTGCCACAAGAGGTCAGTAGGAGCACATGTGATGATAAATCTGTGTACATAACATGGGCCTGGCAATCCAGGTACACTTCCACATGTCACTATACATGAATGTGGGATGTGTGCACATCCCAGACACCGTCCATGTCATGGACTATAGAACACATACATGGCAAGCATTGCACAGTACTGGTCACACATAATAGTAACTCAGGATGACAGGATGGTGAATACAATACCCACCTGTGTGGGTCATTCCAGACATTGCACACCTGATCCACACTGCAGACCATTTGTCATGTGGCCTGATGCCAAGGTATACCCCTCACCTAGCCTTGTACAGCCTTCTGCCATAGGCAACCGCTACACACCTGTGAAGCAATGCACACATGCATGTCAGTACTGGCACTGTGTCCGTGTGTGTGTGTGGTGTATGATGCTTCCAACCACATTCACACCTGGTACAACTCCCATTGGCATACTGAAGCATTCCAACTGATGTCAGACACCTTCACATGCCCTTTGCCCATAGAACAGCACAATAGCTCCTGTGGTGCATTGTGATAACTGTGCAGTACTGTATTGTGGTAAAATAACGAGGTAGGGAGTGTATTCCTGACCCTGGCAAGTGCGGCAATGTGTAAGAGTCCCTTAGAGAGTGTGGCTGTGTTGCCGCTGACACCGGTCAATGTGGACAGGCATGTGTGCTACACCTACCGTATCCGTACGATATCACTGTTGCAGATGTTACACACCAGCACATATATTTCTGGACAGCTCACCAACATGTAAGCTATGTATCGCATGCAATAACTGCATGCACATGTGATAATAATGCATTGTCAGTCAGGGGTTTGAATCCCTGTACTGGTTTGTCACATGTGCTTCAGTTTTACTCTCCCACACCTTCCCTGACTTACTTTGTCTCTGTCTGTCCCTCCCACACCCTCCCTGGTGGATGTGGATATGTACACCTGCTCTGCTTAGTCAGCAGCTTGTGTTTTGTAAGTGTTGGTCATGACCAGCTGATGGCCTCTGCACCAATTGCAGTCCTCCTCTAGCTGATGGAATGTGAAACAGCTATGGTAACATTCCCATAGCCAGTTGCATGTAACACTACAGTATCTAGGAACATCATGTTGGTGTTGGGCCGTGACATCACTGTGAGTGGAACCTAGATCTGGTGTTTGGCAAAAGCATCACAGATGGTTTGGGGATTTACCTCTAACAACGTACACTGCGGAAAAAAGGCCAGCAGACAGGAGGGGATGTGCCAGACATGACTACAGAATGTAAGTGTTGCTATTCTTAATTAAGAGTAATGTCAGTTTAACAGGGTGTGTGTGGTTATGGCTAGTTTGCCTGTTTTAAAAATCTGTCATGGCAGTGCGATGTTTGTGAGGAAGCCCCCATCTGTAGGGTCATCTGCAGACTGGTTAATGTGGTGAACCTTTTGTTCCTTGTGTTACTCACAGAACACCTGTCTGAGAACGGCAGAAGCATAGTGTGAGGATTGCAGTCAGTACATGGTGACAGCCATGAGAGTTACTGACTTCATATCCCTGATTGGACATACTTCACAAAACACAGTGGTATGACAGTAAATGTCTTGAGGTTACCATAGCACCATGCTAATATTGTGCCAGTGTTCATAGCACTACTCACACGTCTGTCCCCCTTTGTATATATGTCATGCAGTATATGTGCATGTGTTCCACTTGCTCTGCAACTTTTCAAAATCTGGTGTCTTGTGGTAACGGGAATATCTGTGCATGCTGTTAAAAGTAATCCTGACTGCTGCTGACTATTACTGGTTCTTATCTGTTGTAAAACGTCAATACCATAGCCCATATGGGA
>NC_056743.1:965839165-965959165 GCF_019279795.1 Protopterus annectens
GTTTATATTGTAGAACATCATGTGACAGCTAGTTCTAGATCTATTTTCAACATGTGCATGCTGATGTATGGTTACAACTCTCAACCTTTCCATGTTTGTCAATAATTTATCCCAAGTAACGCTCTTAATAGTTTTTCCATTACAAGAAAGTAAACTTATGGATTTCTGTGACTTTGGGTTTATCTCCTCCTTTCATTTTAAGATGGGTTTAACAAGTGCATCCCCAATCTTGAGGACTTTCCCCATATTTAAATGACCTAGTGAGTAACAGATGTTTTGATACTGTAACTTCAAGTTGGTGATGTCAGGTGGTTATTACTATTTCTGTCTCCTCCCTGTGCTTTGTTTAGGAACAGCTTCAGTTTGCATAGCACTTCTTGAATATAATGTAATTATTTTCATTATTTTGAAGTTAATTTGCTAGTAACATCCAATATCTTCCCCTTTCTGGAGATAGTTGTTTTGTTTAAAAATGTATAAATATATTTACAATTTGTTGTGTTTTAAAATAAATTTAAGAATCAATGCACTATGCTTTTGTTCTTACCTCATTTTGTATATCTGTAAAATGGTTTGTTGTTATGTTTGATATCTTTATATACATGTTATTGATCTTGTCTCACACTGTGTTTTAATTAGTATGTCCATTTATTTTCATTTTTCAGACTTATAGTTAAAACTCATTTCCATTTTTTTTCAATTTTTATTTTCATTTTTTTCATTTATATAAAACACAATAATTTCCATTCTTACAGCATGACCATCGGTGACTGTTATACATTGTAGTCAATATAGTAACGTCATCATCTTCTTTCGGCTGTTCCCGTTAGGGGTCGCCACAGCGGATCACCTGTTTCCATTTCTTCCTGTCCTCTGCATCTTGCTCTGTCACACCAACCACCTGCATGTCCTCTCTCACCACATCCATAAACCTTATCTTAGGCCTTCCTCTTTTCCTGTTACCTGGTAGCTTCATCCTTAGCATCTTTTTCCCAATATACTCAGCATCCCTCCTCAGCACATGTCCAGACCAACGTAATCTTGCCTCTCTGGCTCTCCAAACCTTCCAACTTGGACTGACCCTCTAATATACTTATTCCTAATCCTGTCCACCCTCGTCACACCCAGTGCAAATCGTAACATCTTTAACTCTGCCACATCCAGCTCAAACTCCTGCCTTTTTGTCAATGCCACTGTCTCCAACCCATATAACATAGCTGGTCTCACTACCCTCTTGTAGACCTTCCCTTTCACTCTTACAGGTACTCGTCTGTCACAAATCACTCCTGACACTCTTCTCCACCCACTCCATCCTGCCTGTACTCTCGTCTTCACCTCTCTTCCATACTCACCGTTACTTTGAACTATTGACCCCAAGTATTTAAACTCATTCACCTTCGCCACCTCTACTCCTTGCATCCTCACCATTCCTCTATCCTCCCTCCCATTCACACACATATATTCTGTCTTAGTCCTGCTGACCTTCATTCCTCTTCTCTCTAGAGCAGATCTCCATCTCTCCAGGGTGTCCTCCACCTGTTCCCTACTCTCACTACAGATCACAATATCATCTGCAAACATCATAGTCCATGGGGACTCCTGTCTGATCTCGTCTGTCAACCTGTCCATCACCATTGCAAATAAGAAAGGGCTCAGAGCTGATCCTTGATGTAATCCCACCTCCACCCTAAACGCATCTGTCACTCCCACAGCAGACGTCACCGCTGTCGCACTACCCTCGTACATATCGTGTACCACTCTTACATACTTCTCTGACACTCTTGACTTCCTCATACAATACCACAACTCCTCTCTAGGCACCCTGTCATATGCTTTCTCTAAGTCTACAAAAACACAATGCAACTCCTTTTGACATTCTCTGTACTTCTCCATCAACGCTCTCAGAGCAAACATCGCATCTGTAGTGCTCTTTCCCGGCATGAAACCATACTGCTGTTCACTAATCATCACGTCCCTTCTTAACCTAGCTTCCACTATGCTTTCCCATAACTTCATGCTGTGACTGATCAATGTAATCCCTCTGTAGTTACTACAGCTCTGCACATCACCCTTATTCTAAAAAATCGGTACCAAAACACTTTTTCTCCATTCCTCAGGCATCCTCTCACTTTCTAAGATTTCAGTAAACAATCTGGTTAAAAACTTCTCTGCCATTTCACCTAAACACCTCCATGCTTCCACAGGTATGTTATCTGGGCCAACAGCCTTTCCATTCTTCATTCTCTTCATAGCTATCCGTACTTCCTCCTTGCTAATCCATTGTTCTTCATGATTCACTGTCCCTACATCATCCAACCTTCTCTCCCTCTCATTCTCTTTATTCATCGACCTCTCAAACTACTCTTTCCATCTCCTCAACACACTCTCCTTGCTTGTGAGTATGTTTCCCTCATTATCCTTTATCACCTTTACCTGCTGCACATCTTTCCTAGCTCGGTCCTCTGTCTAGCCAATCGGTACAGGTCCTTTTCTCCCTCCTTAGTGTCCAACCTTTCATACAACTCTTCATATGCCTTATCCTTTGCCTTCGCCACCTCTCTCTTTGCCATGCACCTCATCTCCTTATACTCCTGTCTACTTTCTTCATCTCTCTGACAATCCCACTTCTTCTTTGCCAACCTCTTTGCCTGTATACTCTTCTGTACTTCCTCATTCCACCACCATGTCTCCTTGTCGTCCTTCCTCTGTCCTGATGTGATACCAAGCACCTTTCTAGCTAGTCTCCCTTACTAGCTCTGCTGTAGTTACCCAGCTATTTGGTAACTCTTCACTGCCAACCAGTGCCTGTCTTAACTCATCCCTGAACTCCATCTCACAATTACCCTTTTTCAATTTCCACCATTTGATCCTTGGTGCTGCCCTCATACTCCTCCTCCTCTTCTTGCTCACCAACGTCATCCTACAAACCACCATCCTATGCTGCCTACCTACACTTTCTCTGGTCACCACTTTACAGTCTCCAATCTCCTTCAAACTGGCCCTCCTACATAAGATATAATCCACCTGTGTGTATCTTCCTCCACTCTTGTATGTCACCCTATGCTCCTCCCTCTTGTTAAAATATGTATTCACCACAGCCATGTCCAAACTTTTAGCAAAATCCACTACCATCTGACCTTCTGCATTCCTTTGTTTAACACCATACCTACCCATCACTTCCTCACCCCCTCTGTTCCCTTCGCCAACATGCCCATTGAAATCTGCTCCAATCACCACTCTCTCACCCTTAGGTACAGTCATCACCACTTCATCCAATTCACTCCAAAATTTTTCTTTCTCATCCATTGCACACCCAATTTGTGGAGCATATGCACTAACAACATTCATCATTACACCATTAATTTCCAGCTTCATAAACATCACTCTATCCGACACTTTTTTCACCAATATAGTAACATGTAGGTCATAAAACATATCTATTTACACTATATGCCAGTGGTTCCCAAACTTTTTTGATTATCGGCTCCCTTGTTGAATCCAGGTTTTCCCAAGCCCCCCCCCCCCCATCAAATTCTAACAAGTATACTTTGCAAAACAGCTAATAATTTTTTTTTTTAATTTAAAAGGGTTAGTTAGGTAAAATAAATAACCCATGTAGTTAAGATCAGATCACAAAAATATTGTTATTGAACACATTTAATAACGCAGGTATTTAAGATCACAAAAAATGTAATTGAAGAAATACTGGCATTTAGTTCTTTCAAATTCTGTCCTGTTCATAATCATATATAGCACCCTGCACTGCATTTATTTTGCCCATTCAAACCTGGGCAAACACTTCACGATACAATTACAGTCTAGCACAGTATTTAACTGAATTCCACAGCATATATTTGATATCTTCAGCTACTCACATTATAACACATTTTGAATACCAGTTTTCATTGTAATCACAGTTTAACTCTACTACAGTAAATTTGTAGCGCTCAACTGAAATAAAGACAAATAAAGAAGTATGCAGGGTCAGTCAAAGACATTCTTAAACGCTAGTACTATTAACGTGAGATAATGGCAGAATAAACATGTATGAATATACGATCTGAAATAGTTAACTTCATTTATCTCCAACCTGCGGGTCTTCGGATCCAAGCTGGCAACATTTTTCCAAGCATCTGCTCCAAGCTCCTCCCCTTACCTCACATCTCCTACCTTCCCTCAGATCTCGTTTGCCGCTTCATGCGTACGCATCATGGTCTCTTTAGCTCTTACCTCTCAACCTAGAAACATCAAAAATCTGGACATGGCCCATGACAAATAGGTACAAATCTGTACGTTGATTAACATCTGATTTGCATACATAATTACGCAACCCCACCCACTCCAATGGAATTGTGGGATACCGACTTTCAAATGCAAACTGAAGAACAGGCACCCAAAATATGGCACCAGAGTCCCCCAGCAGTCACTCTGATGTCCCATTACCTGGCTATTTTGCTCTATTTACCAGAAACACTAATGGCTGCATTGCATGCACAAACTGATAAAGATTACAATGAATATAAATGATTTGATGGAGAATGGATGTTTGCTGGCATCGTCCAAAAAGGAAAAACAGTGTGACTTTTAAAGAAAGTGAGGCAGTAAGTCTGTCAGGTAACAAGAGATGCTTAAATACTAATTAATTCTTCCTCTTTGAAGTGGTGAAAATGTAAGGGAGGACATGGAGAGAAAACAGAGAAATTAAACCAGAGTGGGCTAATTTTGTTAATCATTAAACAACAAAACCTGCAATAAGCTTGCTAATAATAGGTGTCAGAACTGATAAATGAGAGAGAGGGAGAAACAGAGGCAGAAGAAAGGCAGTCATGCAAAAGTTAGACAAAGCACAGAATACAAGGTAGAGCATTACATTTCATAAACTGTTCAAATATGCCAGACTTGCTGTAGGTATTAGTAGAAAAGAATATTTTGTCATGGACAAATTTGAGAAAGCCATGGAGTACAGACAATAACTGCTACTAATAGTATTCAATTAAGTCATGAAGCTGGACTGCAGTATTGCACAAGAACACAAGGGAGAGACTATTGGCCACATTAACCAAAACGCATTCATATAATTAGTGTGTGCGCTATAAAATAGCATTCCCTTTAGAATAAACAGTGCGGTCTAAGTCATTACATTTCAGCAAATCAATCTCAGTAAAATGGCAAACAAACTTCTGGAAAATGAATACATCAACTCAGAAACAAAACTGCATGAAAGCACATTCGAAAGCAATAATACCAGGAATGCATGCTATGTACATTTGCCACATTAATGGCAAACCTTCTCAGTGGCCTTAAAGAAAAGGAACTTTGCAAAGTAGTATCAATGCTTTATGTAAACTACCCCCCCCCCCCACACACACACACACCATCACAACCACCACGAGCTACCGCTGTGAAGAAGTTAGTAAGCCATTTGCAGACAGGCAAAAGATGAACTAAGTATATGATTAAATGCAGATAACGGTGCAAGGTGTATTGATTTCGATCTCTGAAGTGTGTTAACCATACGTTTGCAGTTTAATCGTTTATCAGTAGACAGAGTGCTTGATACCCTGCTCCAAGCTGCGCTGGAGAAGTAATGAAACATCACTTACCAGTTGCATGCCACAGATGAAAATAAGAGTACACCTGCCACTGCAGCAACCCGTCGCCTTAAAACTCCTGCACAACCAATTAGTTTACTTCCAAGAATCTGTTCACCTTAAACGACTCCAAAAGTCAGCGATATGTGTCTTGAGATTGTCAACCCCTGCCGGGTTCCTTAGAGCATTAGGACCTTTAATCCACAACAAACTGAGTCTTTGAAGTTGAAGACATTGTAATGTCCACACTTTCCATAGCGACAAACCAGAGAAGCAGAAGGAAATGACAAAGAGATTGAGTTGAGAAAGGAAACTCCAAACTTTCCAGGCTTTTCGACAACGGATGGCACCTTTACTCAATATAAGTGGTCATTGCAAGGGATTGCTAGAGGGATGAAAGCTTCATTCAAGAAGTCCTTCATCTCTGGGTAGCTATAGCCCCTGTGTTGTTCAGGTAACACTAGTGAAAGAAAGCTCCAGGCTCACTCTTTCGTCTTCAGGATTCTCTGGAGATGTCAAAAAGAGTCCGTACTTTTTTCTCCTGCATCCAAAACAAATATTATTCTTTCAGGTTTTAAAAAAACAATTGTTGAACAAATGGACGATAGAGACAAGATGTTTTGTCAGTGGCCATCCTGCCTTGGTGCAAGTAGCGCGTAAATCCTCACATTTAAGTAAGAAATATATGCAAAGCAGGGTGGTAGCATGTATAAAGAAGCCCGGTTTAATATGCCATGGATGTCAGAGCGGGCTGCCGCAGACGCAATGCAAAGAAACTGACTACTCCATAAAAAAAAAACACGTAAGAGGGGGTGACGGGATGTATTAAGGCAAGAGAAGAAACAGCATGCATTTTATTTTTGCAGCAAGTCTGCTAAGTATCAGCATCTGAAATTATATAGGAAAAAGGTCTGCAATGAAGAGCTAGAGCCTATCAATGTTCGGTGGCAGAAAGGAGGGTGTTTCTGCAAAGACTACATACATAAACACACACCTTTCTCTCTCCATAAAGCACTCAAATAGGAGTTCTTCATGCCTTATCAGCCATTAGCTCTCTCCATAACTCGCATTTGTGGCCAAACAACTGATCCCAGCTTCTCCCGCTCGCATATATAATCCATAAAAGCTCTGCACTCTTCCCTCTCACATTCAGAACATCTTCTCTCTCACTTGCATACATAATCCTGCAGCTCAATTCTTATTCCATAGAGCTTCTCTCGCCATATACTCTTCCCGCTCACATTTGCGGCCAGTCGGAAATGATGTGAGCTCCCTCAGCTCAATTCCGACTGGCTGGTAGCCCTGACGGCACTGATGTCCTCGTGCATATGATGACGTCAGTGCTGACAACGTGAAAATTGAAAACAAAAAGGGAAATAAATCGGAAATGAAGGAGTGCCACTCTGGAATCGTGACACCTGTTCATTTGGACCCCAAAACTCGGTAAAAACCGAGTAAATCGGTATGGTTGGGAGGTATGCTTTAGCTCCAAGTTGGGTGTAGTAAATGGAAGCTTTTTTCTGATATATTTGTTTGTGTGTGTGTGTGTGTGTGTGTGTGTGTGTGTGTGGTCGATAGTCAACCCTTCTCTCCCTGTTTGTCCTTTCCTCCCCTTCGGTGTTAGTCTTTTTTTCTGTAAAAAAAAAAAAAAAGTAGTTTAAAAGTTATAGTTAGTCAGGTAGTTTGTAGGCCCAACCGACCTTAGTGTGTGTGTGTGTGTGTGTGTGTGTGTGTGTGTGTGTGTGTGTGTGTGTGTGTGTGTTAATTTTGGGTTCAGTTTTGGCTGAGTGGGTTTTTGTGATGGCTGAGCAGCCAAAATCAACTTTTAAAAAATGCACAGTGTGGCCACAAGCTTTCACTAGCTGATGGCTACACTCTGTGTGTTATTTGCCTGGGTGTTCCCCACCTATCTTTGCCTTTTAGTGTGTATGTGCAGGGTTCAACCGTAGGGTCTTGAAGGAAAGGAAGGCAAAGCTGGTAGCTAAGGGCCTGCAACCAGTTTCTGCCTTGGACATGGTGACCTCTGCTCCACTAGCTGATCAACCCCCCCCCCCCCCATGCAGGGACTCAACCACCCTGTAAGCCTTCTGATGTGGGGACTAAAAGTAAAGGAAAACAGGACAAGAGAGGGGAAAGGCACCGCAAGCGGTCTCCAGAGCGGGAGGCCTTTCCTAGCCCGCCTACAAAAGTTATCAGGACTACCTCTCCTCAACTCCACTCCCCGAGGTTTTCCCCAGAGCCAGCTGAGCCCTCGGACCAGAGGCCTTCTTCGAGGTCGTCGGACCGACAAGCCAGATCCGAGTCGGTCGCCTCCTCACGTTTGACTCTGAGTCTGTTGGAGCTAGACATGGACAGGATGATGCGGAGGTTCATTTGGACCTAAATCCAAATGGGAGTCTTGCCAGGCCCCTCTCTGGCTGGAGAGGGGGACCTCCATGCCCTTCTTCCATCCAATCTCTCCTTCCGATCTGACCTGCGGTTTTGGGGTTTATGGATCCGAGGATCCTCAGAGCTGGGGGTTCAGCGCCGACGGTTTCTCCAACCTCGACGCCGGCGATTACCTTGAGTTCTTCGGAGTAGACCTGTTCGGATCCAAGCAACTCTCGGGGCTGAGAATGGGGAGTTAGATCCAAGGGAACAGAGGTGTCTTCAGCTCTGACTTTGTCGGATCCGAGCTGTTCCTTCGGAACCCCGGCTACCTTGACCTCAGCCCCGATCCTCACGGCAGAGCCAGGGAGACCTTCCTCCTTGTTGGTTGCTACGGAGGTGCACTCTCCTTTGGGGTTCAGTGTGATGGAGAGGGTTCTCTCGCAAGGATTGAGACCCCAGCACATCGCCTTAGACTTCGGCCAGGCTCCCGTGGATTTGGTTACGACTCCCATCAGCTTGTCCCAGGGACAGCCCGTGCCAGAAGACCCCCAGGTGGATCCCATCGTGGAAGCCCCTGTGACTTATGAGCCCTCTTCAGAGAGTCCCACTGAAGAGGGTTCCAGTAAGCACTCATGTAAGAGGAGGCACATGGACCCCCGAGTCCGTCACTGAAGATACTGACTTAGATGAAGGTGAGGGTTCCCCCATGTCACCTCCCGAGGATGTCTCCATTGGAGACATCATGGAGATCCTCCTCCAGAGGGGGGAGGTTGGTCAGCCCCAAAACCCTCTACGGATGAGTCAGTATTCCTGGAGGCCTTTGGCATGCACCCATCTACATCCTGGGTGTCCCCTCCTGCAGATCCTTTAGTGGATGTCTTTACCACGTGGGCATAGAAGGAGCCTGACACCATAGAGTCAATACCTAAATGCCTGGACAGGATCCTCTCTCCTCCAACAGACAGGCCTGGTACAAGGGAACCCCGGTGAATGCTATGGTGGTTGCAGCTGCCACCAAGAGAGAACTGGCACAGGAAAGTTCTTCGGTCCACCTTCCGGACAAGTAGTCTAGGGCGGTGGATCAATTTGGGAAGCGAGTCTTTTCTTCAGCGACGTTTTCTATTAGAGTGCTGAATTATTTGGCACACATCATATGACTTCAGCGAGACCTAGTCACAGAGTTCGCTGTGTCGCCCCCAGAGTCTTTGTCGCCAGAGGGCAAGCGGCTGCTCTCAACAAAAATGTCGACTCTAAAGTCTGTTTCGAACATGTCCATGCGTCTTCTTTCCCATGCCACGGAAGGAGCGGCTCGGGCGCTGGGACTGGCGTAGCTATGAGGCATCATGCTTGGCTCAGACTGTCAATTTGCCGACCCCTTCAAGGTGTCATTCATAAATGCTCCCTTTGCTGGTTCTTCCGTGTTCGGGAAGACTGTACGTGACACCCTGGTCCAGAGCGAGGACAGGAAGACTCTGTCTGCCATTGGAGTCCGCTTCTTTAGCCCTCAAAGATCCTTTTCTAGGAATCGGAGAGGGCAAAAGAAAATGTGGTTCCAAAATCTCAGTTTTCCTGGGACTTTCAGGACAGTTCGTCCCCTAGAGGCAGAGAGGGACAAGACAGACGCTGCCCCAGAGGCAGAGGGGGGCCGCGGAACTTTGGGTCTAGGGAGACCTTCTCGGACACACCCACGCAGCAACCCTGAGGGGTTCCCTGACTGTCCTACTCTGGAGACAGTCTGGGGAAGATTGTCATTGCACCTAACAGCTTGGGAGTCCATTACGGTGGACCGTTGGGTGCTCCAAATAATATCCAGAAGGCTATTCCATTTCATTCGTTGCCACACCCATCCAACCAAAACGCCTCCCGAATGTTCCCACCTGCTCAAAGGGAGGCCGCAGTGCAAGACATTTCAAAGCTGCTTCGCACTCGAGCCATCCAAGCGGTCCCCCCAGATCAGTCCAGATTAAGCGTTTACATCAGGTTCTTTTTAGTGCCAAAAAAGACGGGGGACTTCAGGCCCATATTGGACCTGTCAACCCTGAACCTGACCATAGCCAAGCAGAAATTCCGGATGTTCACTGTGCAGTCCATTCTACCTTACCTCCGAGAATGCAACTGGATGTGCTTGATAGACCTCCAGGACGCTTACTACCATATCAAAATTCGCAGAAGCTCCAGGAGATTCCTTTGTTTCCAGCTGGGAGCCAATCATTTCCAGTTCAGAGCCCTACCCTTTCGTCTCACCACAGCCCCCATGGTGTTTACCAAGGTTATGGCAGTTGTAGCGGCTCACCTGAGGCTTCAGGGGATTCAGGTGTTTCCTTACCTAGACGATTGGCTCCTCGCTGCTGCCACCTGCTGCCACCAAGCATCTACTTTGCATGGCCAGAGACTCCTTCCTGCATCTTGCAGTCAACCTAGGGATTACCATCAACATCTCCAAGTCCCGCTTGAACCCGACACAGACCTTGGAATTTATAGGGGCACGGCTGGACACTCTACAATTGCAAGTCTTTCTCACACTAGACAGGGTCCAGAGCCTACGGGCCCATGTATCAGTGATCCTTGGCCCCAGGCTACCAACAGCAAGTGATGTTCTCGGAGCCCTAGGCTCCATGGCAGCAGCAATCTCAATCAGTGGTCTTGGCAAGACCTCCCTATGGACTATCCCATAAGAATCAGCAGAGCCTGCAAGATGTCTCTTTTTTTTTTTTTTTTTTTTTTTTTTGGTGGCTCCAATCACCGGAAATCTTGGCAGGTCGACCCTTCGTATCACCCAACAGCCCAAGCCACAGTGACCATGGATGCCTCCCAGCTTGGGTGGGGGGGCACTATTTGGGGAGGATGGTCCAAGGCACGTGGTCCCAGACCAAGACCATATTGCATATCAGTGTTTTGGAGATGAGGGCAGTGCTTTTAGCGTTGCGAGCTTTTTACGCTGTTCATTGCAGTTCAGTCAGACAACATGTCTGTTGTCTGGTACATCAACAAACAAGGAGGAACCAGATCTTACCCTGTCTGTCGTGAGGCTATGAGAGTGTGGGAGTGGGCAATCTCCACCAGTCCATTTCTGATTGCAAAGCACATCCCGGGATGCTCCAACATTTTAGCGGACAGACTGAGTCGGGCTATTCTAATGCCTTACGAGTGGTCTCTGAAGCAATCAATAGCGGAGGAGATCTTTCTTGTGTGGGGTCAGCCTTGCTGCGATCTCTTCGCATCTCCTTCCAACACGAAGTGCAGCGAGTTCTTCGCTCTGATCCCCTCACCAGGGGACTTCCCCAAAGACACTCTTGTCCATGCTTGGCCTCCCGGGTTACTCTATGCTTACCCCCCCCCGTTAACACCCATTCCAAAGTTTCTTCAGAAATTGTGCCAACTGGGGTGCAAAGTGATCCTCATCGCCCTGTTCTGGCCTTGTCAAGTGTGGTTCCCCCTTCCTCTGGTCTCATGTTCTAACTCCTCCTTGGATTCTGGATCCTTGCTCATATCTCATCCCTCGGGCATCTGTCCGCTCGACCTGGACAGCCTCAAACTGACAACTTAGTTGCTCCAGTTTCCCTGATTGCTAGGACTCTTGGTCTGTCATCTTTTTCAGTAAAGATTATTCTGGTGGCATCCCATAAAGCTTCCACTAGGATGGTTTATCGCAGCAAATGGGAACGCTTCTGTATTTCGGCTTCTCAGAGGAACCCAGATCCCTTTACTGCTCCGGTTCCTGTGGTGTTGGAGTTTTTGTCCAGTATTTTCCAACAAGGGGCTAGTTCTTCCACAGTAAAATCCAACTGGCGGCCATCTCTAATTTTCATGTCGGCGAAAATATGAATGCTCTGGCTTCTTTGAGACTGTGTAAAGCTTTTCGGAAAGGCACCTTTCTTTTACGTCCTTCGTTTAAGGATTCAGTCCCTCCTTGGGACCTTACCCTAGTTCTACAGGTGCTAGTTGCTCCCCCCTTCGAACCAGCAGAGTAGATTTGAAACTTTCTTATCCTGGAAGACAGCTTTCCTAGTGGCCATTACTTGGCCAGAAGAGTTTCTGAGATCCAAGCTTTGTCTACCGTGCCCCCTTACTTGATCTTTCATAAAGACAGGGTTTCGCTCCGCATGAACCCTTCTTTCTTACTGAAAATTTCCTCTGAATCAAATATTAATCAGATGATTAACCTGCCTGTTTTCTTTCCAAATTTTCAGAACAAGGGTAAATATAAACTGCATTTGCTAGATGTTCATAGATGGCTTAGTTTCTATTTACATAGGACTAAACCCTTTTGTAAGTCTGACCAGTTATTCATGTCATTTTCTAGACCCTTTTTGGGCAAAGCCATATCTAAGGTCTCCTTAGCTAGACGGATTACACAATGTATACTGCAAGTCTATAAGGACAAAGGTCTATCCCCGCCTGGTCCTGTTAAAGCTCATTCTACCAGATATATGGCAACTTCTGCTGCTTTTTCGTCTAGGGTTTCACTGGATGATATCTGTGCAGCAGCAACCTGGGGATGGTCACATACATTTATTTCTCATTATATGTTGGATTTACATTTATTTCTCATAAGTTGGATTTGATCTCTAGAGGGAGAGCATCCTTTGGCGTTGTGGTGCTCAGGAATATCCTTCCATGAGGGCCTCCCAGGAGTTTTGGTAGCTGGGGACTCGGGTTGCAGATAAATGAAGTTAACTACTTCAGATAAAGAAGTTATATACTCACCATAACGTTCCATCTGAGTAGTTATACTTCATTTTCTGCAACCGTCCCGCCCTCGAATCAGTTCTAGTTTAGCATTGTTATTGAGTTGCTGATAATTTGGATAGTGGCAAACTCTATCTGAAGGAAGGTAGGAGATATGAGGAATTATGGGTAGGAGGAGGAACTTGGAGCAGATGCTTGGAAAAATGTTGCCGGCTTGGATCCGAAGTCCCACAGGTTGCAGAAAATGAAGTATAACTACGCAGATGGAATGTTATGGGTGAGTACAGAACTTCTTTTTTTTTTTTTTTTTTTTTTTTATGAAATAATGAACCTGTAATTCTTTGTCATTATTTACTTGATTATAATTCACCACCTCTTCTCCAAAGGTCACCAGCTTAAGCTCAAGAAAGACAGAGTTAAAATTAGTCAAAATCTCAGTAAAATCAGTGACAGTTGAAAGATGTGCCGGAACTTATCGGTGTATAGATGACTATTGATCTGAGAGGATTATGAAGCCTAGTCATACAGCCCCACAGTAGTTTTTAACACTTATGTTTTGCATACAAATAACCCAAATATGGGCCGCAACAGTCAAGACATTTGTGCCAATAAAGTCAAACCATTCCTAAAATTAACATCACACTTGCTAAGCCATCCCTTTTGACTCATTACGCAGAAGAGCATATAACTGCCACAAGTCATCAAAACTCCATTTACACATACACACCAACATTATCAGTAACATTTTAGTAACAGTTTGGCGCAATTCCACTAATAAACTGCTCTCACAGGACTAACCCTGAAAAGTAACAATTTTTGCACAGCAAAAGACAGCTGAATAACAATTTGCTTGTTACTACGTACCGCTGAATAAGCGGGTGAACTTGCGCACACACTTTCACGGCACTTTCTTTGGCCATGCGATAGTACAAATATTCTTGTTAAAATAATACAAATACAGTAGTAAGCGAACTTCCTACAGTTCCACTTTGCAAACTTGGTGTGTTGCACTATAACTGAACTTAAAATTCTTGCTGTTCTCATTGGTTGTCGATAACGGGCAGTACCATTGTAAGCATAGCATACGGAAGCTTGTTCAGTTCCCTGGTAGTTAAAAATAGCAGAAGTAGTTAAAAGTAGCAGAATAACAATTTACAAGGGAAATGATTATAGCAAAAACAGTTGTGATGTGCTTAAGTGTAACTAGCACAGGTAATAAAAAAGCTACTCCAATTCACAACTTAGAGTTAAAGCAAAGCACAACCAGCACACGAATGGCCACACCAGAAAAAGTTAGGAATTAGAGAGAGGACCTACTACCTAGAAGTGCAATCCACTGATGTCACAACAGTTAAGAAGAATGAAAACTCATAGATTTAATTAACCGACACAAGAAGCTTGTGTGCCGTTCAAGAGTGGTGGGTATTCACTTTTTTAAACCAAACTGTTTATTAATCCCACCCTTACATTGCTTTCCCAGAAAGTACTCTCCTCTTTAAAGGGCAGACAATTTGCTGATATCCAAGTGGCTTACTGTGAAGTTTGCGGTTAAAATTTGAAGTCCTTGTTTGGAAGGAAGTCGGAATAAATGATCCTTGTACTTAATGAGCATAGTATTAGTTACCTCAAATAAATGTACCATAGTGCTATACTGCAAATAAAATAAGGGTGTTTCTAATTTGTTATGAAATAATTATCAGTTTAGTGATTGATTGAGCTAATATATTCTTACAGCTGTATATGAAGATCATTCCACCTGCAGGTAGTTTTTAAATTTGCTAGCTCTACTTTTTGGCTAAGAAGCTATAATATATAGTTTATTTAATTGGAGTTTTCTGAGAACGTGTTGATTGTGTTTGTCTACTGTTTCTAGTCCCTGGCATATAACTGAGACAGTGAAAGGATCATAAAGAAAATGGTGACGTCTATGAACCATAACAGACATCGGTGTTTATGTGGTGATACCCATACGTACAAGGTTTGCGTTCAGACCATTGTCCTAATATGACAACCTCGAACCAAAAATGATGTCATGTCACTATATTTTAAAATATGCATCCCACCCACTATATGCCCACACCTACCTATACACTACCCCCTAACCTGCCCAGAAACATGTCTAGTTTGCTGTAGGTTGGGTTAAAGCAAAGCATGTGAGCCTTTAATATAAAAAAGTCCCTTAAAAGTAGGATCCAAATAGCAAATCAATTTTGCTGAGAAGGAAGCCACATTACTGAAATCCACATTCTTGAAAATGCCACAACTTTGTATAGTTCTGTTTTCCCACTGTTGTAGACAGTAGTTCACTGAACTGAAGCGCAAGTGCAACAAAACTGCAGAACTACAAATGTAATTAACCCCTTGGAATAACAACTGACACAAGTCGGGCAGCACTCCTCAAATCCCACCCATTTGGCAAAGATCTACACTGGGAACCCACCTGGACAGAGCTTTGGAAATTTGATTGCATGCTACTAGCATGCGAGATGAAGTGGGATACATGCTAGTGGCAAACTGGTGGAGGGCCCATCAGTCACTGAAAACCTCACCCTCACTAGCTGTGCCTCGACCCCCTGGAGAGAGGGAATCTACATGCGTGCATTTGTGCTTTTTTTTTTTTTTTTTTTTCCTGCTTTAATGGTGGAGGCTTATACAGGGGTCAAAGAAATGGTAATAGAACTACAAACCGTATACCTAAGCTTATTAGTTTGTGGCGCCTCTGTGAGGAAGCCACGGCACCCCAGGGTGCCGCAGCTCACACTTTGGGAACCCCTTTTCTATGCAAAGATGCTTTCTCATTCAATTTCGTCGTTATAAAAACAGCACATATGATAAGGATTTCAAGTCCATAGTTTGTGTGATTGTGTGTATGTTTCTAGGTTCCTTTTTACCTTGTTACTATGTAATATGTATGATGTTTTATGCTAATATGATGTTAAAGGTTTGTTCCTAAATTTCATATTTTTATTTCTTTTATCCATTACTATTTTATGGGCTAAAAGATGTTTTGTAGCTATTTTTTGAATCCCTCCCAAGATATATTTGTAGGGTCTAACCATTTGAGAGCTATGTATAGCTTCATTAGTAAGAAAATTATTATAAGTATATTCACTTGTTTTCCTGATATGTTAGATGGGCGAATATGTAGAAGGGTAAATTCCCATGTTTAGCGTTGATGTTTGATATCCCATTTTTTGCAGTTGTATCTTGAGGGAATTACAGAGTTTGTACACACACATTTGCAACTCCAAAATATATGCATTAGGTCTGCTACCTGGTCCTTGCAGTGTGGGCAGTATGGTGGTTTGAATGCATTGAATTTGTGGAGTATTGCGGGTGTGAAATATGCATTATTATTTATCACGAGCTGCATGTGTGACAGTTTTTTATGGGGTATACTTTTCAGTGTTAGATTGATTGCATGACTTATTTGCTGGTCATCTATGGATGGTTTTAATTTTCTCCAGTAGTTAGAGAAAAGGAGGTCCTTCTGAAATTTGATTTCACCTATCATTTTATACGAGTTAGATATTGTTTTCCTTGTTGTTGAATATTCTTCCAAAGCAGAGTACAGTTTTCCATGTCACTATTAAGTATAGTAAAGTTTTGGAGGTAGCTGGAACACAACTCTTTGATTTGTCTTAGAATTATTATATATGATGTGGGTAGATTTAGGTTACTTCTCATTTCTTGGGTTGTACAGTTAAGGTATGGGTAGTTACTTGGATGATTTTGTCCTTTAATCAAGGAAAAGCGTCAAGGTTTAGCGTCTTGTTTATTTTTAGATTTGGATTTTTATGGAGGGGTTGTGGTGTTACCATAGCTTGCTCAAGGTTTAAGGAATGAAAGAGTTTTTGTGCCATATTTATAGAATGTTTTAAGGGATATGTAATGTTATAGGTTTGTAAAATCTTTTTTGTTTGAAAAGGGGAGCACTTTGGGACTGATGCCTAGTGCTTTAATGTACCTGTAGAATATTGTCACCCAAGGAGGTGACCAAGTTTTCATTGACGGGTTATGTTCTGCTATTCTCAATATTCTGTTAGTGTTGATAATAGAGTAATAAGTTTTAATATCTGGCAAGTTCAGACCCCCTTTGCTCTTGGGAAGTTCCTGATATGAGTTTCTGTTTTTTTGGGTCCCCATATGAATTTTGCTAGGAAGGTATGAATTTGTTTGAAATAATTTCCATTTTTTTTTTTTTAATTTTATCTCTCATGTTATTGAAGTATCTCATTTTTATCCGCCTGACCTTGTGTGCTTGGATCCTCATGTTAAACATTTTTTTTTTCATTTTGCATTCAAAACAATTTCCCTTTTAAAACTAGCCACATTCCTTCTATTGTCTTTCCACTGAATGCGTAATTTCAGTCAGTTTTACATACTGACTGCTTCCATACATTCTGTTGTTTAACCTTCTGTGCATTAATTTAAATTGCACTGTGGCAGAATTATCTAGCAGTAGTTTGTTATATCACCATGATCACTCCACATCAAAGGTGTTAAAACTTCACATGAAGTAACAATCATTTCCTTAGGAATGCAAACATTATCCAGTATGTTCCACTTCTGGAAAGTTTGTTTACAATGTGCAACAATTGTTGCTCCTGATCGTACATTGTAAACCTTACTAATGTTGTAGAATCAATATTATTCCAGCTCAAGTCCCCTTATACTATTATTATCCCCCTGGTGTTTCACGCACAAAATGTATGAATTCCTATAGGTCTTCAGCTCTTGACTGTGGTGGCCTGTACCTTACAGCAATTGTAATCTGGTCCATTGGTGTTCTGTTGTCACAGTAGTATAATATAACATATTGCTGTTATCAAAGATGTGATAATCACATATTTTTTGTAACTGCCTTTGATTCATATCATAACTCCACCTGATTTTTTGTTAGAGTTTTTGTTGCAGAAAAATGTTTATATCATGACAGAAAATGGTTTCATTAATCTTGCATAAATGCAGCAGATTGTCCAATTTTTATATATTTCACTAATACTTTCAGCATTAACAACCAGCATAAAAGTAACATTTTACGATCTGTAAACTGTCCTGACAATAATCCTGTCTTGTGTTAATTTTTGAAGCAGATATATTAGCAATATTTGATGATTTTCCCTTGTTTTGCCATGTGGACTCCATCCTGTCCAAATACACGTGTACTCAAGGTTGGGCTTGTATGATCATCATGTTGATCACTGCTGCAGTAGCTTTATCTATATGGGTTGTATCTTGCACAGGTTGTAACATCCAGCTAGCTTCCAAAGCGGGGTACCTTGCACACACTGAAACCATTAATCAGCCTGTGCAGAGCTGAAGAACAAGAGAGGTTTGAGTGCTAAGTCTTTCACAGCTTTCTTGCCACAGATGAGCACTTCTGTTGCAGAGAATTGATGATCAGCTAACACTATATTCCATTGCTGGACAGAGCTGTTCCTTTTGGTGGGGGGGGGGGGGACGGACTTGTAGGTTTTAATTTTATGATAGAAGCTGAATTTGTTCTGTGAAATGTATAAAGATAAAGCACTTTCATAGACTGTTGTGTGACATTTAGTAACTTTTATTCAGGAGTGTTACTTTTTACTTTTGTGAAATATTAGCTGTTAAAACCAAGTTGCCTTGTTTTTCCCCTTGGTAAAAGTTGTGATATTTTAAGTGTTTTACATGTGTGTGTGTGTGTTTTTAATGGAATTCTTTTTAATACTTGCCTGTTTTATTGACTACTGCTGTGAGGCTTTCCTGGGAGTTGGACATGTTTGGGTTTCCTATGGAAAAAAACTACCTGGTCCATGATTCTTCCTTCATATAGCCACAAAAAAAAAAATAAATAAATAACATGCAACCTTTGCCTCTTCAAGCTACTAAAGCTGAAGCCACAGATGGGTGAGTGTGCCGTGGCCATGTCTGGTTCCATTCTTCCTTTTCCTTAGCTCCCTCTGGAGAAATCCCTACAGCCACAGTGGATTGGAAGTTAGAAACATCATGTGCAGCTGTTGGGAGTGCCTGTGTAGTGGGCAAGGGAGAACCACTCTTGTCAAACGTGGAAGAGCGATCAGGGATTGCCACTCTGCTTAGCCATACTAGAATGCCTGTCCCTAGAGAGGTTTTGTTGTCAAGAGTAGGTCTGCCTCCCTTTCAAGTGATTCCTCCTTATTCACCATAACTTTTATTTTCCCTCCTGTCATTCAGCATCTGCTGACTCAGAATGATAGAAGTGGTCCCTCCTTCTCAGTAGGAGAAGGGCTTTATTCAAGAATGTTTCTAATGCCAAAGAAAGAAGTTTCATGGAGATCAGTTCTGGATCTGTACTTTTTATGCCAATTTATGATAGTGCCTGGGATCAGAAGACCTGTTACCTGTGATTTGCCATTTAATTTTTCTGGTGACCTTTGATTTAAAAGATACTTATCACATTCCTATAACACTAGATTTCAGATTTTTTTAAAAGTTTTTCTGGGGTTGGATCATATTTTCAGTTATCTGCATTGCCCTTTGGGTTATCGTGTGCTCCAAGGGTATTTACAAAGCATCTAGCTCTAGTGATGACTTACTGCAGACTGGAAGATATTCACATTCTTCCTTATTTAGACATTTTTTTTACCTTTGCCGAGTCTTTGCCAAAGTGTTAGGAATCTCTCACTGGTGTGAGTGATCTGCACAGACTCTGGTTCCAGAAGAGCATCCAAAAGTCTTGTTCCTGTCAGGATTGTTTTTCTGGTTTATCTATAGATACCTCAGATCAAATAGCTTTTCTTCCATGGGGTGAAAAAGTAGATCTGTATCTATATCTATCCTTGAGTTTTTCTACTCTAGCTGTCTTAACAAGGCAATACTGCATCTTATGGCATCTGTGATTCTCATCATTCATCTACAAGTCTGTACGGTGGAAAAAAATTCAGTGATACCTAACCGTATTGACCCAATATTAACATACCCTGACATTCCATATTCCAGTTTTGGGGTTGGTGAAAAAGGAGATTCTTGACAGAGAAAGCAATTTTTATCCAAATCCAGGTCACCCATTTCCCTTCTAGTTCCAGCACTGTCTGTAACAACAGATTCTTCAGACTTTGCCTGGAGAGCAGTGTGAAAAGACTGACCAAAACACACAATCATAAAAGAGATGCTGTCGGCCTTTAAATGCTCGGTACTCCTGTCATCTCTGGTCCCCAGGACCATTGCAAGTGTTTACAGACTTGCACATAATCAGGCAAGATGGAACCAGATCCTGTCCTTTGTACTGACTATTTGTGGTAGCCTGGGATATAGCTTTTTAGCACAGTTTCACTCTACATCTTGTACATCATCAGAGAAAAATTAGTGGCAGACAAGCCAAACAGATCCAGGACAAACCCTTTCCAATGGAAATTGAATCAAAGGGTCATCCAGGAAATGATCCAGCTCAGGGGAGCATGTCTGAACTTTTACTTGTAGTCAGAACCGTCAGCAAAATTCTGCTTCAGGAACTTCATGCAAGTAGGCTTGGAAAACGGATGCTTTTTCTTTTTCTTGGAAAGGGATGTTCCTTTATTTTTTGCATGTTCCACTAATATTCAGAGTCATTCTGAAAATTCAGAAAGGTTTTCCAGACATCATTGTGATGACTCTTTTTCTGGACCAGGCAACAGTGGTTCTTCCTTGTGTTTAGAAGTTGCCAAGGATAGTACAAACTTCCTCACACACTAGACATACTCATACAATACAGGGGGGATTTATAACATCCCATCTACAGATATCTGCAAGTAACTGCTTGGATGACATTCTTTATACTGTTTATGCACCTGTTTTATAAGGATGTGCTGCAGATATTAATTAGGCAAGAAAACCTGATGCCAGAAAATCATATATAAGCAAAAGGAATTTTTATTTTTCTCGTTGGGACCAAAATAATAACCAGGATAAGGCTAGTGTTTATGTGGTTCTGCATTATTTGTGCGAGTTATTATCCTCTGGACTTTATTACTCCTCATTATGATACATTTATTGGATATTTCAGCATGTCACCCCATGGGTCCCCTTCTTTCAATGCAATCACGTGAAAATGTTGTTTTTGAAAGGGGTGTTGCATACCATGCCTCCTAGAAAACAGGTGGCTTCTCCTCAGGATCTTAACTTTGTCTTGGAAAAATGAACATTTACTGTATTTGAACGAAACTTCCTTGAGGTTCTTAACATGGAAAATAGATTTGCTATTTGTTCTGACTTTTTCAAGAAGAGTATCTGAGTTGCAAGTTCTTATTGTTGACCAACCTTCTCATTTTTCCATAAACGTAGGGCTTCCTTAAGAATTAATCCTTCATTTATCTGAGTTTACTTTGAGCCAAACAATCCATCTCTCTGTCTTTGTAGAAATTTAAAACGAGAGAACGAATACTTCATAGCTTGGACGTCGACAGACTTTTAGGAAACTCTGATCAGTTGCTCATTTCAGGTAAGAAGAAAGGACAACTTTTGTGAAAGCAGCCTGTTTCCAAATGATAGTCTTACTTTTACTGTTTGTTTTACCCACCACAACAAAGCAATTCCAGACAGGGTCAAGGCTATTCTGTCAGGGCCTTGGCATCATCTGTGACTTTTTGGCAAAGGTTGAATTCTAGAAGTATTCTAAAAACAGCAGCGTGATCCTCAGTATGTACTTTTATATAGCACTGCAAACTGGATTCCTTCTTCAGGTCTAGGCAGGCTTTGCTAGGACCATTCTTTGACCGTCATCCTTCCTCCTCCCAGTCAGTATCAGCTGTGGTAGTCTAAGCATATAGCTAAGGCTACCGCAGCAGTAATCAGTATGATGAACATAGTGTGTTTGTGTAAGTAAACTAAACTTAACCATAACAGTAGAAGTATTTGAAAGCTAATTAATAAGTATTAAATCCACTGAGCTAACCTTGTGAAAAGAGAAATAATTCATAAAATAATAATTCTGGCCTACTCTACTAGTTGTGCCAGTCATACTAAAATGCTGGTTGTTGTACCTTATTCTAATGGTGAAAATCTGGGGTAGATGATAAAATATATATCAAAATAAATCAACTAAGCAGTTGCACAATAAATTGCAAAAGAACACTGGGTTGTTTCAGATAAGCTGTGGAGTGTTAGTGCACGAGTCTGTTTTTATAAGCCCACATGACTTTGAATAGAATATGCATAATTTAATTCTGTTTCTTGCCCATATTGTTGGTCATTCTTATGACCATCTGCTTGCCCCATCAGTAAACTTTGCTAATCTTTTCAGTCATATACTTTGATTCTGATTCTCCTTATAGGCCTTGTTTGGTGGATTCTGTTATCTTAAGAAATTAACGCATCTAGGAATAGTGACCTACTCTGAAGAGCTACGTAACTGTGCAGGTGTGAAATTTGCATTTTTAAGAACTGAGGTAGTGCATACATTGACATACACAGTCCATCCCACACTATACATACACAGTCCATCCCACACTATACATAAGCAAAGAATGAGTATTGTGATATCCCTGATAGGCTTGCAGTGTCGCTTACTCTTCAGTTTTCCCTTCCTCTGAAGAAGGAGGGCATCAGTTGGACACACTAGTCTTCCACTATGTCTGCCATTCTAGTAACCAAAGTAAATCTTCTCAGTGTTGAGTACCAGTGTTATTGGCAGAAATCCACTAGCATTACCAATGGGCTAGTTAAAAGATACAGGGCAAAATTAATTTACCAAGATGATTAAAAAAAAATCAGTTAGTTTACAATTGTAGTTTAGAAGTAGAAGATGAGTCCTAAGATTTCCTGGCAAATGGTAGTTGTTTTCTCCACAAGTAAACTTTTCAATCATTTTGACAGTGTTTGTGCCACTGAGTTTAACAGTATATTCTTGTTTGTGTATGGGATATTCTAAGTTTATTCACACTTGATATAGTTTGGCCTTTCTTTTGTTTGTTTTTCTTTCTTTCTCTGCTCTCTGTCAAATCCATGTGACAGACAGATATGGGTTAGAATGGGTTTATATATGTGCGTAGTGCATTGCTTTTTTAGCATATTTTTTGTTTATTCATTATTATGCTATATATTTTTCTTTTTATGATAAAATAATTCCTTCTTATGGGTTCTACTTTTCAAATACATAGTGTGCCAGTGTGGACAGCAGTCATGTATTACATGTAGTACACGGCTGTGAACTGCTGCATTCATGGACACTGGTGTACTTTGTGGTTCTGAGCTCAGTATGGGGCAGGCATGTGGAGTCACATTGCTACACAATGCAGCAATAGGTGGAATCCTACTAAATTATACTGTACCTTTACTAAATGACTTTGAGTAGCAACTTACCTGCCTAAGCTGCATTTCCCCATTGCATTTTGCTCTGTTCCATCATGCCTAGGAGTGATTCATATAGATTTTGTACTCCTCGGGCATGACAGCAGAGCTAGTGTTGTTACCGTAATGTAGCGATGAAGGGCTTGGTGTGAGTTCCCATCGTCTTGAGTGCCTTGAGTTCACAATCAACACTGTGTGTGTTTGATGATAATGCAAGCAAACCTGCCCCCCCCCCCCCCCAAGTTTGCCTATACCATTGAGAACTCCATTGCCAGTAAGGATTTTCCCACAGTTCAACAAAAGTGCATTTTGAGGCATTGCTAATGTATTACTGAGCATATGCTCAGCTCTGTATTTCTGTGGAAGGGGGAAGTCACTGGGCTGATAAGCACAATTCAATAATGTTGCATGTGGCTTCAGTCCCATAGGCTACCTCATTGGGACTAGTTGGTATTCTGATGGTGCTGCAGTTGCGAATATGAGAAGGGGGATCATTTGCATAAGTACATAGTCTTAGTCTTATCCTAGTATAGAATACTGTGCTTGTATAATGGAGGCAAGACCCAAGGATTTTGTTACTTGGGTGTCCTGAGTACCGACCCTTCTCCGTAACGCTCAGTAGTGTATGAATTATGCCCATAGTTTTTATGCAGTTTTTGCAGCAATAGTAACACTTTTGCTTGCAATTGTTTTGAATGAATTGTTTTGCAAGTGTGACCTGCTAGAAACCATTAAGTATTTTTAGTTTTCAATTTGCATACCATTATGTTAATTTGAGAGCTGTATTCCATTCCTTCTCCTTTACACACAGAAATGCACAAACACATGATTATCAAGACATTTTGGCAGTTTCATTATTTCACTGACCCCCCCCCCCCCCCCCCCCGCAAGTGCATACACACACACACACCATAAACAGATGGATTTTTGGGTAAGGCATTTCATTTTTCTTTCTTCTGTGTAGTGCTAATCATTTTGGAGAGTACAGAGAGAACTATGTTTAACTGAATGTCAGAGTTCTTGATGAAATGTCTTTAAAATGACAGCATCTTGCACTTTTATAACTTTTGATGTGGAACAGAAATGCTTGAGTCGCTTGGTTTAATCACTGTATGTAATTGGTGCTAGTTTATGGTTAACGGATCCTGTAAAACACACTCCTACATACAGCTATTTTTATGAAGGCCATGCTCAGAACATAAATGTGTTTGTTACTGAGAACATTGTGTGCACTTAATATTCCTGACATTTTGGTCAGACTGATTTGTATGACAGGTAGTTAGTTTCTTTGTTTTCGTATTGTTACTATGAAATCTTAATCTCTTTTATGTTACGACTGCTGTTCTGGCTGGGATCCTTCCATTGCATAGTGAAGGTGTGACTGCTGGAAATGTTTGACTGTATCCTGTCTTTGGTTTATGCATGATCTCAGGGGGTGGGGGGTGTATTGGAAAAGAAGTCGAGTTTAAAAGACAAAGACAAGGGAATTTTTTTTTTTTTTAATTTTAGAACCTGGACACGCACACTTTTTCGGTCTTACCTGTGACTGTGGAATATACAGAGAATTTGGGATAACTGACTTGGTTTTTCCATTAAGCTACTTATAGAGTATGATATGGCTCTACTGCTTAATAAAGAAAAGAAAATGGCTCTCACTAAGCACTACTGATTTTTTCTTTAAATGCAGGTGTCGCTTTCCTTCCTATATGCGATTAAAAGCTTTCCTTGTGGCGGAAAAGGCAGTTTCAGGCAGTCATACTCAGTTTGGTGACTTTATTTTGTCAACTCGTCTGTTCATAGGATCTTTTTCAACTAAAACCTGAGCCAAAGACAGATTTTACTTGATTTATAATGTTCGTCAAAATGTAAAGTAAGATATAGTTCGGTTATTAAGTTTTATGAACGTTCAGTATAGAATGTAACACTCATCAGAAGTTTGTTGTGGATGGTATTGTCAGTGCTAGTCATGCATGTTAGAATTCTTCAGATTAATCTGAATATTCAAAACAGAGAATGTGCAGTTGTCCTATCTCACCCTCATTCGTGACTGATAGGTTCAGAACCGATCCTCGGTTCCAACTCTGCTGTTTTCTAAAGCGCAAGGTCTACAGCTAGCTCATGGCGCTATTCTTATCCCATGATGCCATAATGCATTCCCCAGATCTCGTTTGCCGCTAAACCAATTTGAGTAGTCGAGAGCTACCTCTGGCCAAGTTCAAACTTTCTTTATTATTCTTTTTGTTAAAAGTTGCTGAAAGTTAATAATTATAGTCTAATTAATAATTAAAGTCTTGTTATTAATTAATCACTTATTTATACGCGTTTATCCTTCATCTTTGAAGCTTTTTGCTGATTTTTTTCCTTGTTGGCCATTTGTTGGGCCTTTAAAACCCTATCCCTTTAACTGGTCGTGGCATCGTTGTGCTACCTTAGAATTAGATTATAGTTCGAGTTAGAAGGGTTTAAAAAAAATCGTCATGTTTCAAGGCTTAGAGAGCGTGTGTGCACAGTGTGTGTGTGTGTGTGTGTGTGTGTGTGTGTGTGTGTGTGTGTGTGTGTGTACGCACGTGCCATTTCACTTATTCTTCTTCTTAGTAACTAGGTTTTTTGAGGTTCTGCTGTGTGTTTGATAGTATGGTAGGTTGATACATATAAAGACTTTTAAACAACCTGTTTAAGTTAGAGGGTTGTTTATTGTTTGTTTTTGTACACTTTAATAGAGTTGTTTCTTACAAGTTTTTGATAGCCTGTTTAAGTTAGAAGGGTCTTATACTGTGTTGTATTTCTGATATTTTGTGTTCAGGATGGCAAGTAAACAAAATAAGGATAACAAGGAGACCAGGGTCTCAGGATTTAAAAGATGTCTGAAGTGCTCGCAGAAGATGTCTATCACTGATGGGCACTCCGAATGTGTATACTGTTTAGGAGCTCTGCATTTGGAGGAAAGTTGTTCCATTTGCCATTCTTTCAGCTCGAGTGTGCTTCAAGAGCGAAAGAATAAATTGATATTAAGGGGTTTGTTAAAGTCTTCCTTTGCTGAGGATTTAGAGAAGGGTCAAACTCCCATTAAAAAGGACTTCTTCACCTTCTTCGTCCAAGTCTGACAAAAGCTCTAAGAGACAATCTTCAGCTTCTTCAGGTGGTTCGGAGCGTTCAAAAAAGATTCAAAAATTCTTGGAATCGACCACATTGACTCAGACTTCTCCCTTGGCTCCATCTGTGTCAGAACCAACGGTAGTTCGAGCTAGGAGCTGATCACAAGATTTAGATCCTATAACCGAATCAAATGCACCCAATGGCCATTTGAAAAACCTCCACTTTATTTTAAAACAAACACGGCCAAATGATAAAATAGTTAAGCGCTTTCATCATGTATAATAACTTCCATCAGAACTGAAAAAAACATACTGCCATTTCAACAAGCTATATATATATTTTAGTAACAATTGTAATTGGCTAGAAGATTAATAGATCAATTAAGCAATAAATCTCTTAAAAACACAGTTCAAACAAAGCACAGTATGTTTAAAAACATAATATAAATAGTAATTCACAAAACAAAGCAGCTTTTCAGGCAAAACAATAAAGCCCTGAGCAGGGCAAGCTTAGAAAATTGTGAAAAAAAAAAACATGGACAGCTCGGCACACTTCAGTTCACTTTATTCTACAGAAACACAGCACTTTCTTAAAAAAATTTCCTTAGTAAACTTTTTTTCATTTCACAGTCTTTGTCTCTGGACGTCATCCTGCAGGCCCTAATATATATTGTCCTTTAACTATATATTTTTCTTGGGAGTACAAAGGGTGAGTACTTTCAAAGTGCAAGTAAGAGTTAGAATAGGTACTCTTTCTATACACCCTGAAATTAAAACGTGAATTTTCCTTGTATATTTCTATATCCAAGTACTCCAACTTCTCATAATTTATTCTGTAGGTAAATTCAAGAAAATTGGTACTGTTGTTAATATATTCAATACATTTTTCTGTTTCTTCTTTTGGCCCTTCCCATGAGATACATATGTCCAGGAATCTTCTATAAAGTGACCAGTTGTTACTGTATATTGATTCGGTTGCTATCTTCTCTTCCCATTTGGCTAAGACCAAATTGGCACAGGTGTGTGCACAAGCGGCACCCATCGCTACTCCCTTCTTCTGGTGAAATAATTCACCTTTGAAGTAAATGAAGTTGAACTTTAGAACCAAATCTATAAGCTCCATCACCACAGTACACTCCTCATGGATTAAAGTCTCATCATCAAAAATTAGTTCTTCCAGGTATCTTGGTCCATCACTGTTGGGGAGAAGAAATCTACATAGTCAATTGTTAGGAAACATAAATTCTCATTATATAGATCGTGATTCAATGTCCTTAGAAGATCCCAAGAATCTCTTAAAATGTTGGTTCTGTTAAGCCACAGTTTCTTAAGCTTAACATCCATGAATTTGGCTAGGGGTAAAGTTTTGGAACCTTCAGCCGAAACTATTGGCCTCAAAGGGGGATTCATTCCATTCTTATGTATTTTGGGGATCCCAAAAATACTAGGAATTTTAGAGTTGTCCACTTTTAAATATTCATATGTCTTCCTATCTAATCCATCTAAAAATAAACTTTCTAAGGCCATATCTATCCTTCTGTAACTAATATTTATTTAATTGTTGGAAACTGTGCAGTATTTATTAGGGTTTCTTAAGAGTTCATTCATTTTACCCTCATAGTCAAAGCTGTTTATCAATACTATTCCCCCACCTTTGTCCGGATTCATAATTCTTAAGCCTGAATCCCCTCTTATTCATCAAGGACGCTGCTTTCAGTCTGGCTAAAGTTCCTTATATAGTGTTTCCCATACTTCTTTCTTATTTCATTCTTGAGTATATTCTCTAGATTTTTTTATCTAGGGGTGCAAGATAAACACATGCCATATCTGGCCTGTCCTTTGATGATGCTTTTCTTTTGGGAAAAGGGGTGATGAGTAGAAAAATGTTATATAATCGTTACATGGATGAAATTTTTATTTTATGGAAGGGCAACAAGGATAACATTCCTAAATTTATAGATTCTTAATGGGACTACCACCTTCCTCAAATTTATATTTTCTTGTCATGAGCAACAACTTTCTTATTTGGACACATTGATTTCACATACTTTACATGGTTTAAATCTCAGGTATTCCGTAAATGTACCTTCTGTAACTCTTATTTACATTTTTCTAGTCATCAAAGGACAAGCCCGTACGCATTGATCGTATGACTTCTGAATTAGATGATGCTAAAAAGGAATTTTCTACTTTGTTGACTGTGTTAAAAGAGGGTATCCTAAGGTTATGGTTGAGTCTATCTTGGGTGATGTATATAATGAATGGGGTAAGAAATTCAAATCACTTTTGGGGGCAGGACCCCTTTTAAAAGTAAATATGGGTAAATCAAAATCCCCTACTGAATCTGTTGAATACACTCAAGCCTGTACAATACAACATAGTGTGATAACTAAACATATCAAAAATATTCTACAAAAGAATTGGAGTATTTTTAGGACTAATCAGGATATTTACAACATTGTGGGTGATCATCCATTTTTCACTTTAAAAGTAGGAATGAATTTGAAAAAATTGGTAGAAACATCTAGAATAGAGAGGGAGCATGACAATGGTAAAAGTTCCAAATCCAGCCCAACAAAAATGTAAGTTTGTCATTTCAGAGCTTTATTGCTTCACCTTTTTGTGGGCTGGATTTGGAATTCTTGGTGAACTTTTAGCCCACTTGGTAGTTATTTTGATTTACAATGGTGAAAGTACTAGATGTTGTGGCTGTCGTCCCCAGTGTGGCTATATTTTTAAGGAAAGTGGTATTTTATTGAATGATAAACTAAGGACGAACATTCCCTTTAGGAATGGGAATTGTAATTCCCAGAGGATTGTATATTTAGCAATATGTGACACATGTCCAGAATACTACGTCGGAAAGACGGAGAGATCCTTTAGACATAGGATCTATGAACATATGTATGATTTTAAATAAACAAAAAAAGCAACCAATGCATTATATAGACATTCTGTGAATTGTACAGATTTTCATGGTTTTAAATTTGGTATAATAGACAGTGTACATATTGAACCTGGGGGGGGGATTGGAAGAATCAGCTTAGCAAAAAGGAACTTTTATGGCAACTTAGGCTTGCCGCCAACTCCCCCCCCCCAGGTCTAAATGATCGTGTTTCCATAACACCTGCCCCTAAGGGTAGAATCCAGATTAAATAATGGGGAAATCGAGTTTAATGAATATGGTGCTGAAAAATTCATTAATTTATATCTTTACCAGTCTAACCACTTTTTATATTTATATTCATATATATTTTTTGTAAATTTTGAAGTGTAAAGAAACATGTATGTATACATTTTAACAAAGGTTTTTGTATCTTGTAACAATCCATGAAATTTTATGAAATTTAGATTTAGCAATGTTTTTTATGACATGATACTAAACATTTCAAACATCTTTTCTGGTGATACCCCATTCAGTACAACTTTCTTGTTCATATACACTATTTATTTATATTATTTTTTAAACATACTGTGCTTTGTTTGAACTGTGTTTTTAAGAGATTTACTGATTTATTGTTTAATTGATCTATTAATCATTTAGCCAATTACAATTGTTACTAAGGTGTATATAGCTTGTTGGAATGGCAGTATTATCATTTGACCGTGTTTGTTTTAAAATAAAGTGGCGGTTTTTCAAATGGCCATTGGGTGCATTTGATTCGGTTATTGGTGACTTTTGTGCATCCTGGAACTTTTGTTTGTGGTGTTAAGTTTTAGATCCTGTGTCTCCTATGCTCCGATACCCAATTTTACAATCTGTGGCATCACCGCCACCATCATCTCGTTCTTCCGGAAGTCTTTCGGATTTGGACATGGATTGTTTGGTGCAGATGCTTTTGAGGACACCGGCTCTTACAAAAATTTTGTTGGCAATGACCCAGTTGGCTTCGGATCTGTCCAGGCCAGTACTCCCTACATCGATTCCTCCGACCCCTACCGTGGTTTCGGAGCCAGAATGTATGGAGCTGATGGTTGGGGACCTGTGTTGCTGAGGCCTTCTTTGGCTTCTTCGGCTCCTACTGCTCAGATTACCTCGGAGCCAACTGGGGAGTCTGGGGGCTGACACTCCAGTTGACTCCAGGGGACAGCCGGACAGAGCATTTACCGGTTCTGGCTTTACCTCTCGGATCATCGGCTCGGATGAGTTCAGCTCATACCTAGGCCTCAGAGCCATCTCTCATGGCTGTGGGGGGAGCTTCTGGTTCTTTGGAGCCGGAACACTCCTTGGGTCATGGGGGGTGCCTTCGTGATCATGAGAGCACTGCCCCCACAAACATCCAGTGTTTCAGATCCTACTATTTCTTCCCCTAGAGTTTTGGGTCCATCTTCTGCACCACATGGCCCACAGCATAGAGATCCAGAGCCTCATGACGCCCCACAGGACGTACCTTTCTCTTTGGAAACCTCTCCAGAAGCCCCATCTGAGCAGGCACCACGAAAGAAGGACATGTGAGAGAAAACATCTAGACTCCCCTGAGGAGTCAGTGACATCAGACACGGACCTCGATGATTTAGAGGGATCCCCGCTGAAATATTTATATACTGCCTTCTGTTGGTTTCTAGCTGTTAGTTGTATTTACATGCATGCATACCAAAGTATATTTAATTATTTATTATGACCAACTAGTCTTATTACTGTATTGTACTAAGTGCAATAAATACACAGAGACAAACTGCTTCAGTTAATACACATTTTGCTATTACATTTTACTTTCGGATATACAAGCATGCAATACAGATGCTGTCAGCTCTCTATGGCAAATTCCCAAAGCTTGTTTATACACACTCATATTTATTCCAAAAAGTCTGATATTTTTTCTCAGTCTGATGTATTGCAATCTTCCTGTGTGTAACACTTTTCTTTGTTCTTCTAATTTATGATTTGTCCTTGATTCTTTCAAGTTCGGTGGTCCAAGGAAATTCAGTTATCTGAAACCTGGTGTTCCAGCACTATCTATTATCTTGCTTGATGTTACATCTCTTTACTTCGTTAATGTCATTCCAGCTACTGTCTGCGCAGTTATTTTTACAGACTTTGTTTCTCAATAACATACTCCTTTACATGGATGCCAATAATTTAAGCAATGACAGCACACTTACCGTTACTTATTTTTCAGCATTTCATTTTCCTAAATTAACCCTTTATAGTTCATACCATTCTTGCAGCTTTTTATTCAAGCTAATAATCATGCTAATGGCAGTTTTGAAAAGACAGTAATTACTATTATCCTTTCAGTTCTCCATTATTTTGAGGAATGGACTAAACTTCAGTTAAAAAAAAGACTGCATTTGTTTCGTCTGCATTGCTATTTACAGTATTTACCATGACTAGTTGAGTTATTGCAACTCTTTGTAACCTGCAGCATATAAAACAATTTCAAGCTGTCATTATTATTATGACCCCTATCAACACAGGATGTATTAAAAAATTTAGCAATTTGGTCCCAGATGATGGTCATCTTGTCAATATGTCCCACCAATTATGGGCAGTGTCAGCTTTTGTTTGTCTTTTACTATTAACACTGGGTTATTTGAAGCCACACATACAAACTGTGGTGCCACGTTAACAAACATTTTGTAATTTGAAGGCAGTATTGTTAATTTACACAACATTTTGTTCAATTTACAAATTTAGACACATTAATAGACAGATTACAATTTAATGCTAAAGATGCTTGTAATGACTTACTTCCGTTGTGCTTGTAAATGTACCATCTGTGAGATATCTTGTTCTACCAGTTTTTATACCAAGCTCTTTTAAATCTGCATTTGGCATCTTTAAAACTTGGAAATGTAATATTGAAGTGCAATGTTTTTTTTTGGCATTGTTGTCCTATCATTGTACAGGTGGATGGTATTTTTACCATTTGATCTGTATGAAGTACTGGCCTGTTAGTCAAAATGTTAAGTATTTTAACCCATGGTCCTTTTTTGTATTACTGTGTTGTTTATACAAATAGAGTATTCGTAGAAATCATACCCTTTTTTCCCCTGTGGAGTTTATTTTTATTTTTGTGTTATTTTATTTTTGTGTTATTGTCTACACACTGTGACATTTTTGCATGATGTCTTCCCTTGTCAGAACTGTTACATTTTTGAGATAATGTACAGCATCTAATAGAGAGAGAGCTGTTTATTGAAATGTTTATGTCAGTGTTTGATTCTTTTTCTACTTTTATGTATGCCTGACTTTGTTCAGCTAACCATGCTGTTGTATTTGTGTTAAACGTTATCTTTCCAAAAGTACATGATGTATGCTTTTTACAACTGAAATTGTCTTGTGTTCTGTTTTGTGTAGCATTTTCCTAACTTAAGTTTTATTAATGAAATATTGTAATTCCCTCTGTTTTGATGTTCAGAATGATGCAAATGAAATGCAGATGTCTGTGACTTGTCTCGCAGCTGCATTTAACTATAGCCCTTGAAGCATGTTCCAGACACTGAACATTCAGCTTGTCTCAAGCTGTACCAGAATATATGTATGCTAGCAAATGTATTTAACTAACTATATTATTTCTACATATATTATAGCAACAAATGTATATATGGATCTAACTAGCAAATAGGTGTGCACGTGCTTTTATACATTTTTAAACATATCAATCACTATAAATTCCCTCTGTTTTATTTTACATACAGACTGTCTATAACTATATACTGTACAGAATACACTCGCTTTTACAGATTATGTTTGCATTTTTACATACATGGCTGTAATGTACACTCAGTCCAGTTTACAAACTTAGCATTAAACTGAAGCCTGCTAATTACATTACTTGAAACGTTAAAATGTATTTTTGGTATTACCACTTTGCACTTTTATTGAGTCCCTTTTGCAGTACTGTTTACACAGTTAGTGTAAAATTGAAAGCATGCCTTTCCCCTGTAGTACACATCATTTTATTTCAGTATTGTTTATTTGCTTTATGCTGTGAGAATTGAATGTATGCTTGCCCTTTTGGCTGTTACCTAGACTTTGACACTTTGGTCTTACACATTTGCTCATTTTTTTGGCCATTTTCAAAAACAGAAAATATTTTTGTAAAGCTTTTACTGTTGCCTATAATGTCAAAGTTGTAGTAGGAATTGCTTTTACCCATTTTGAAAAGACATTTACTGTTACTATTACTACTAGCTATTTGTACCCTCCCTTTTTGTAAAGGGACCTGCATAATTTATTTTAACTGCATACTATAGTCTATATACTGACTGCAGTCAGAGTAGTATTTACTTGCAAACTTTTGTTCTTTTTGCTTAATGTTGCACGCGAGTACTTACAATAATGTTTTAGAAAAACGTAAGCCATTTGGCCTGGCAACCACTCTTGTTTTCTTGACCTTATAAATTTCAGTACCAGTAAAATTTTAATTTATGCAACATTCCTTGTAAATACCATTCTAGCCTGGAAAGATTTGAGGTCACATACTTTTTTCTTTCTGCGCATTCCAGATGCTTAACCCATAACTCTTTAGCACTTACTCGTACCTTCAGTCATTTGTTAATATACTTGCAACTTGATATTAGAATGCAGTTGTAAAACTCTTAAGAATTATAATAAGCATTTGTAATTTACTTAACTATGCATAATATTGCTTTTGAATACTGTTTTTGCTGGAGTCTCTGCTATTTTTGTGCTATCATACAATTACAAAATATTGTAAGAAACAAGAGAGATATTGACTTAACTAACAAGTGCTTAAAACAGATATATTTACATTTGTTGTCATTTGCGTGTTGCTGCACTTTAGGTGAAAAGAAAATACATGGTCAGTCTTGTGACGTCATGTCTTTTCTGCGTTTAACTACTTTCATTTGATTTCTATACCCTAGAAATGTTTTGTTATTTGAAATGGTTTGAAAATTACCACTTAATTGCCTTGCTTTAACTGAACGAAAGTTTCTGCTGTGTATGCTTAACCATTTTTTAAACGTGGAATACTAGGTCGTAAATTATTTTCTATCAGAGTAGTTAACTGCTGTTGCTTTAACTCTTTACTAACCAGATTATATTTGTCAGTATTCTGTTCTGCTGACTTTAAAGCTCTTATGCACTTCTGAAAAAGTGTTTGCATATGTTGTCTGAGCTTTTTGAACTCACTCTGATCATGTCTTAGAAGTTTATTAAATCTTTTTGTCAGTTCACCATGAACCTCGTCTCTGTTTTTATCTGTTTTATAATGTGCAGTGGTTTTGTGCCACTTTTGTCTAGCAAGATGTACAGAAGATTCTGTAAATAATTGACTTGACTGATATTGTAACTCTGAAATTAACATTTTACATGTAGTGACAGGACGTAATGCATCTGGTTATTTTCCATTACTTTTATGACATTGCACACAGAAAGCAGTTTCATATGACTTGCACAGTAAACATTTACTGTCATACCAGTGATGTTGCTGTTTAAGATCAACTTTACCTAGTAAATTACTACATGTGCTACAGTTATGTTTATACCAATCTTTAAATCCTGACCATACATGTGCTGGACTATTACTACTGACCTGAAAGGTAGTCTTACATTTTATACTTTTCTGTCTTATGGCGTTCGTGTTGTAGAATGTGAAACAAAAAGAGAATTACCAGTTTCTGTGTGGAAAGTAGCCAAATCTTCCGTCGAGAAAGCGTGGAAAGTTCTTCGTTGATTCTCCCAAAAGGTGGTCAAACACAGCTGGCAGATTCAACTGTGTGAATGTACAGGACCTGTAGAACTTGCAGAGATGCACTGTTCTGCTACTGTGAATACTGTGCATAAGAAGGAGGCACACATTTGCACTGGAACTGGACTTACTAACTGAATAAAATGAAAAAGAAGCTGCAGCTGTCATAATAAGAAACCATTCGGTCTATTAACTGTGGCACGCCATTGAAGAATTATATGATGTCTTTTGTTGGTTTCTTGCTGTTACTTGCATTTACATGCATGCATACCAAAGTATATTTAACTATTTATTTTGACCAACTAGTCTTATTACTGTATTGTACTAAGGACAATAAATGCACTGAGACAAACTGATTCAGTTAATATGCATTTTATTATTAAATTTTTCTTTCCGATCTACAAGCATGCAACACAGATGCTGTCAGCTCTCTATGGCAAATTCCCAAAGCTTGTTTATACACACTCATATTTATACCTAAAAGTCTGATATTTTTTCTCAGTCTGATGTATTGCAATCTTCCTTTGTGTAACACTTTTCTTTGTTGTTCTAATTTATGATTTGTCCTTGATTCTTTCAAGTTCGGTGGTACAAGGAAACTCAGTCTTGCATTATCTGAAATGTGGTGTTCCAGCACTATCCGAAACTTGATGTTTCAACTTTATCTTGCTTGATGTTACATCTCTTTACTTAGTTTATGTCCTTCCAGCTGCCATCTGTGCAGTTATTTTTACAAACTTTGTTTCTCAATAACATACTCCTTTACATGGATGCCAATATCTAATTAAGCTATGCCAGTACACGTACTACTTCGTATTTTTCAGCATTCCTAAATTAACCCTTTATATTTGATATCGTTTTTGCAGTTTCTTATTCAAGCTAATAATCATGCTAGTGACAGTTTTAAAAAGACAGTGTATACTATTATTCTTTCACCAGTGTTCGCCTTCTGAAGATGTCTCATTTGCAGACATCCTAGAAGTCCTTAAGCAGAGAGGCGGCTGGAAGGCCACTAACCCTTCTGATGAGGATTCTGTATACATGAAAGCTTTTGGTTCTTGACCTTCCACTTCTTGGGTGTGTCTTCCTTTCAATGAACTCCTGAACTTGGTTTGTCAGAAGACGTGGGAGTCTCCAGATACTGTGGAATCTGGAATCTGTCCCTAGGAGGCATAACAAATTTATCACTGCACCAGAGGGCAAATCTTTCTTGACCAAGTGGGTGCTAGTAGATGCTATGGTGGTAGTGGTAGCCACTAAAAAGATATGTCTGAGACATCTACAGTTGTCCATCCACCGAATAGTCACATGCGATGGACTGGTATGGGAAGTGCATGTTCTCATCAGCGACCTTTACTCTGCGGTCCCTGAATTACTTAACTCACTTTACAAGGCTACAGAGAGCTCTCCTAAAGGAGCTTAGAGATACCCTCCAGGATAATGTAGCTGCGGGAGTCTCTGATAATCTCAGCTCTCCACCCTAAACTCTATAGTCATCTCTTCCATGAGGCTCGTTTTGTATGCAGCCAATGGAGCAGGCAGATCAGCAGGTTCAGGAATTGCCCTTAGGAGACATTCCTGGATGTGCTTGTGTTCATTTGTGGAACCTTTCAAGTCCCCCTTTACCAACACCCCTTTCGATGGCTCATCTGTGTTTGGGCCCAAAGTAAAGGTACACTGACCAGGTGTGAGCAGGAAGGAAAGACTCTCTCTGCCATTGCAGTCCATTTTTCCACTCCTTCAAGACCATATCCTAAGGGTCAAAAGGGTGGAAAGATGTGGTTCCGTAAAACCCAGGGAGCCTTTGAGGACACAAGTGGTGAACCTCCCTCCGGGGCAGAGGAGGTGTAATAATGGAAGAGGCCGGCCACACGGCAGAGTGGGTCCGCAGAATCAGGGCGACCGAGAATCTTTCTTCGGAAGCCCTTTCAGCTTTCCTGAAGGGAAACTCGACTGCTCTACTCTGGAGGCAGTCGGGGGTCGCTTGTCTTTGTACCCAGATGCCTGGCTAAAAGTTACAAAGGACAAGTGGGTGCAAAGGATCATATCCAGAGGGTATGCTATCCCTTCTCCAATCCTCCCCCAGCCTTGAGAAGAATTCCTGACATTCGAATCAGACAGCAACCGAAATTCAAAAGTTGCTAGAATAAGTCATCCAACCAGTCCCCACTGACCAGATAGGATCCTGAACTTACTCAAGATTCTTTTTAGTTCCAAAGAAAACGGGGACTGGAGACCAATATTGGATCTCAGCACATTAAACAAGTCAATAGAAAAGACAAAGGTCTAGATGGTCACGCTACAGTCAATTTTTCCCTTTCTGGGAAAAGATGATTGGATATGGTCTGTAGACCTCCTGGATGCATACTACCACATAAAGATGGACAGGCCATCCTGGAGTCACTTGTGCTTCCGGCTGGGAGCCAATCACTACCAATTCCGAGCACTGCCCTTTGGGCTTCACTACAGCCCCCAGAGTGTTCAAATGTATAGCAGTGGTTACAGCCCACCTGAGACATGTAGGACTCCGGGTGTTTCCATACCTAGATGACTGGCTCCTTACTGCCACTACAAAGCAGCTACTACTACAGACAATAGACAGAAGTTTAGATCTATGTGCTCAACTTGGGATCACAATCAACTACAAAAAATCTGCCTTATTGCCATTTCAGCATATAGCATTCATAGGCGCAGAATTAAACTCTGTAACTATGATGGTAACTCTTCCACATCGCATGCAAATTCAAAACCTACTTTTGAGAATGAGAGTACAGGCAATAACTGTTCTCAAAGTTTTAGAGGACAATGGCAACAACTGCCACCATACTCCTCTTAGATTGCAACCCATGTGGATTTTGCAATGGCTTCTCTTTACCCAATGGTCAATACAGGACTTAATGATGTCATAACAGATAATTCTGACGGAATCTTGCAAAGGGGACTTAGCTTGGTGGATCTTGCAAAGGGGACTTAGCTTGGTGGATAAACTTGGATCAAGCTATCATAGGCCGTCCTTTCACCCTACCTCCCCCATCAGCCACAGTGACCACGGATGCTTCACAGATCGGGTGGGGGACATTATCAGTGAAAGAAAGCCTAAGGCTCTTGGCAAGAACACAAGGCTTACCTGCACATCAACGTGCTGGAGATGAGAGCAGTGCTACTGGCGTTGCAGGCATTTCAACACTCTCTTCCTCCAGACAGACAACATGTCAGTTGTATGGTACATAAACAAGCAAGGAGGAACCAAGTCTTGCCCCCATTTTCAAGAGACCCTCAGAGTATGGCAATAGGCGACCTCATCCCAGCACTTTCTTATAGCAACGCAAATCCTGGGGAAATCCAACGTGATAGCGGACAAATTCAGCAGGGAGATTGTAATGCCCCATGAGTGGTCCCTGAAACAAGATGTAGCGGAAATGATTTTTCGCAAATGGGGCCAGCCTTGCTGTGATCTCTTTGCCACATCTATGAACATGAAATACAGTAACTATTTTGCCGTAATCCCTCCATTGGGGGAGTCCCCGAGAGACGCACTTGTGCACGATTGGCCCCTGGGTCTCCTTTATGCCCCCCCCCCCCTTTCCACTGATACCAAGAGTACTTCAGAAAGCCAGTTCACTGGGAAGGACATTAATCTTTATAGCACCTTACTGGCCTCGTCAAATTTGATTCCCCTTCCTACAGCCTCATCTACAGGAAGAGGCATGGATCCTGGACCAAGTACCAGATCTCCTGACACATTCTTCAGGTGCTCTTCATCCTTCTCTCTCGGGCATCAAGCTGACAACTTGGCTGCTCCGATTCCCAAGATAGCCAGGTCACAGAATCTTTCATCTGCAGTAAAACGCATCTTGAGCTCTCCTGACAAATCATCTACAAGAAAATTGTACCTCAGTAAATGGAGGAAATTTTCTATCTGGGCCACTCAGAATAGTGTTGATCCATATTCTGCATCCATTTCATCTATTCTTGAGTTCTTCACTAAACTTTTTAATGAAGGAGCTGCGGTGTCCAATTTAGCAGCTATCTCAGATTTTTCATATTGGCAATGAATATTCAAGTATGTCTCACAGCTAGCAGAAGTCTTCCTAAGAGGTACAAACTTACTAAGACCATATATCAGGCCACGCTTACCCCCATGGAATCTCAACTTCTTTTTGTCCAAAATAATTCTTCCCCCCTTTGTGATTTAAAATATCTAACCTGGAAAAATGCTTTCTTAGTGGTCATCACTTCAACCAGAAGAGTATCAGAGTTGCAGGCCTTGTCCATCAAACCTTCATACATGCTGTTACATAATGATAGAGTATCATTGCGTACAAACCCATCCTTTTTTGTCAAAGGTGTGCTCAGAGAGTGTAGCCTCAGTCAGTCTATTGAACTACCAGTATTCTTCCCCAGATATGGCAGTAAGGCAGAATACACGCTACACCATTTGGATGTTCATAGCAACTGTGTTTTTACCTGCATAGAACAAAAGACTTCAGAAAATCGGATCAACTTTTTGTATCCTCTTCAGAAAATAAATAAGGTCTTCCAGTAGCAAAAATTATGCATTTTGTTTGTTTATATTTCAGCACGTAAAAAATTACCACAAGGAATCAAAGCACATTCAACACGGTAGTATCTACTTCCTCTGCTTTCCATGCTAGGCTACCCATTGATACTATTTGTGCAGCAGCTACATGGGCTAAGCATCATACCTTTATCACTCATTACAAAGTCGAAATGGCCTCGGCCCTTTTTGGTTCCACTGTTCTGGAGAATGTATTCCCTTGAGCCACTGAAGAAGAAAGGTGCTAGGAACGCTGTCCCATCAGTCAAGAATGAGGGCGAGATAGGACAACTGCACATGTTCCATGTGAGTTGTCCATCTCGCCCTCTTGCTTCTTACCCACCTGACCCCCTGCTTTGATTTCTGGAAGAACGAGAGGTGGTTCTACTCTTGGTAACTGGTCTTTGACCCTCTTCTGAGTCTGGTAAAGAGTATTATTGGTGCAGATATCTTTCTCCTTTGTGTGTTTGTGTGTGTGTGTGTGTGTGTGTGTGTGTGTGTGTGTGTGTGTGTGTGTGTGTGTGTGTATATAAATAATGGTTACATTAGCAAACAAGATCTGGGGAATGCCCTGTGGCATCATGGGATAGGGATAGAGCCATGAGCTAGCTGTAGACCTCGAGCTTTAGAAAACGTCTGAGTCTGAGCAGAGGATCGGTTCCGAACCAGTCGGCCAAGAATGAAGGGTGAGATGGACAACTTGCATGGAATGTTATGGGAGGTACAGAACGTCTTTTTCTAGAGGAATGACAGGTGGACATTGATTTTTAAACTTGGTGCAGCAACTGCTTTGCTCTAAAGGATGACTGCTCTGCTTTCTGGTATCCCGTTTTCAGCCACAGGCTTGAATCTCTTCAGGAGTAAAAGACCTTCAAGATTCTAAATCTGGACAGGAAGATGAAACAAATACAGGGTTTTCTTTGCGGTTGTCTGATTCAGACTATGAGGAGAGCTCAATTTCAGATTCCCCCTGTGAGGATTCATCTTTCTCTTAGACTGTTTCAGAATGCAAGCTGACTAATGATTGTGATTTTGAGGACACCGGCTCTTGCAAAAATTTTGTTGGCAATGACCCAGTTGGCTTCGGATCTGTCCTGGCCAGTACTCCCTACATCGATTCCTCCGACCCCTACCGTGGTTTCGGAGCCAGAATGTATGGCTATGCAATGTGAGAAATGCCCTGAAGCTTCGGAAGCTGTCCAGCTGTTCTATCCTATGCAGGATATAACCCATATATATATATATATAACCCATATAGCCACGTCTACTGCCGCAGTGTTGATTTGAATATCTACTGTTATGGTAAGTGTACTTGCACAATTGTAGTTTTTAGATCATCTGTGTATTTTCTTAAACTGTTATGCCAGATAATCGGTTTACTATTGAAAATGCGAACGGCACTTGGGCGACAGTCGGATAGTCGAACGTATAAGGTCGTAAACAAGGATGTCGAAGACAAAATAATCAATCTAGGAACGGTTTTAACATGGGTCAAGGTAGGTGTTCAGTATTATTCCCTACTACAAACATCTTCCCTACCTCGACCCATGTTAAAACCGTTCCTAGATTGATTATTATGTCTTCGACATCCGTGTTTACGACCTTATACGTTCGACTATCCGACTGTCGCCCAAGTGCCGTTTGCATTTTCAATAGTAAACCCAGATAATCATTTGACTACTCTGGGGAGAAGAGTAAATATTTTTGAAAATTTGTTTAGTAGCATGTAACTTCATTTTTTTTTATTCTAGTTCTTTGTGGCCATACTGTTATACTAGAACCAGAAAATGCCTTTTTGTTTTCACTGTAAGAGATAGCTTGTACAACTGGAAGATAGACCTAATATTTTTCTTTTAGAAACAAAAACGCACTCTTTAGATTTGAATATTTCTGTCAAGAGTCAGACTTGATTGGGGTAATTAAATTTTCTGGCAGTAAGAGTACTAGGTAGGCAGCCACGGGGACCATAAGATGTCTAGCTGTGTAAGCTTTTAAGTAATCATGCTTAAAATTTCTTGCTACTCTTTTCAACCACAATATTATGCTTGTCTCCTAAATCAGGCAGGGCTGTACACGATAACCCGGGTGCAAATGTGTATCTGCCCATTTAGTCATCAGGACTATCTGTATCAATTACTTATTCCATATGTTTGGTATAGTTTGAGCTAGGAACTTACCCCTCTAGGGAGTCTTGCTTATTTGTTGGTGTAGGTTTAGGTCTGTGGAGTTGGCTTTGCAAATAAATAGGTCAGATAGGACTGGCTCTTTTGATAATATCTCTTGATTTGTCTCTTAAAACAAGTTGGAAGGCTATGCTTACAGTAGAACTTCAAATGTGGCTGAAACTGTACAAAGTACGAGAAAAATGAAAATTCACTTAAGAAATAAGTGAGAACTTGGTATGACTCAGAATACCTGCATTCAACAGATTTCCTGATGGAGACCCTGAATTCCAACTATTAGGAAAAATGTCTTGCAGATAGCAATACTATGAAATGGATAAGGACGAATCAAGAATAAGTAACTTGGTATATTCCCTGACAATGTAGCATTCCAGACAGTACAGCGAATGTCATGATGAAAGTAATTTGGTTTAATACACTGCATCAGTCATTCAGGGCAGTGCCCTTTCATGTGTTGTCTTTGAAGCAGTAGCACTGAGTGCAAGTAGAATAGTGAACTTTTTCATAAGTGAATATTTCTGAAACTAAGTCATTAGTTGGAGAGAGAAGGGTATTACGAAGAGTGAGACTAGATCTGGGTGCCCTGTTTGAAATACTTGACACACTATCAAGGCAGGTGACCTTTATACAGCCAGTCTGGGAGTCAGATACATTCCCTGAAGAAAATGAAACTAGACAGAATACGTTTTTAAAATTACTATTGCAGTCTGGCCTGCCAAATGGTAACTGTGTCCTGTCACTTTAAAAGTGCATGCAGGACTTGTTAGTTGTATATCAATATGATGAGTGTGTGCATGCCAAGGAAATGAAAAAGAAAAAAAGAAAAATGTGTAGTATTTCAAAGGATCCCTTATTCTTTTGTCACCATCATTTGCATTATTTTGAATTTGTTCGGCTCCTCTTGTTAGGTTTGTCGAAATATGTTTAAAAAAAAAAATACAAGACTCGTGATTCTTGCTAGAGCGCCTTTTGTCCTGACATTGGTATTTTGATTTCTGCTTGGTAAATATGTTATGACCTGTGTGTGTGTGTGTGTTTGTGGTCTGTTCCCCATAAAATTTCTGGTAAGAATCAGTCTGTGAATAATAAACCTTTAGTTTCAGATGGGGTGCATTTTCATGCAAATGTGAGAAGTACTATTCTAGTAACTTTCCAAGTATGCAAGTAGTGTCTGTCTGATGTTTGTAAAATTTGTAGTTTTCTGCCATATTGCTGAAGGTTATAGTCACTGGACAGAAATGCCTTAGTAGTCATCTTTCCCCTTTTTTGTTTCTTCTGTCATCACTTGTCAGGCCCTTTGATCGATGGGTTCGTGTTCCTCTTAAGTAGTGAGTTTTGGATCACTGCTTTGTACTCCTATTTTATTTTCAGTCTGCTTGGATGCAGAAAGGATCAGTTTGTGTTAGCAGTGATCTCCTGTTCAGGTATTAAGTATCTGCAGCTTCAGGGCACACAATGCATCATAAATGGCCTGCTTTACTTCTTGCATCACAGATAATATTACGGCCTGGAATCAGAAAGGGGTGTTGATGTTTAGAATTAATACTGAGCATGCTTTGCAATTTATTATAGGGAAACAACTGAAATATCAGATGAGAATATGATTTAAAAATTAACTTTTGACATGGGGATTTGAAAGAATAGAAGCAGAAAAGTTATAGGATTATGAGGCTATGTGGTTCAGACTTGCCAATGTCAGCATTTTACTACTGCAGCAGGGCCAGTTAAGCAATTTTAATGTTAGGTTTATGTCTATAAAGTTTTAATTTATGGTATTCATCGATCTGTTTAACTTATTTTGGAATACAGAGCATAGGTAGTAGTATTTTTTATAATTTTATTTCAACACAGATTGGCATGCTGGGGCAATGGGAGTCTACATTCATTTACAGTACAAGTCAGTTTCACAGCTTCAGTAAGCAAAACTTTCATAACAAATCCAGTACAGGTAAGAAGAGTAGCTGTTGTTCAGTTCTAGAAAAATGAATTCATTATACATTAACAAGATCAGAATGTAGTGTAAACTGTCCTGAGGCTACATGCAATAATGTTTCACGGCTCAGGAAAAATGAGGAGACACTGGTGTGAGCAGTTGTGGTCGGATGGGGGTTAATAGAGAAAAAGACACTTTTCTGGTATTTTGCACATTTAATGTTTTAGCTGTTTTCGAAAGTGATGGCGATTAGGTTTAGTTTTTTTTTAAATGTATACATATATACCTATTCGTACACAGACACACGTGTGTATCAGTTCCAAAATATGGGTGATGTGACAGAAAAGGCTTTTGATAAGCTTTAAGTTGCAATGATGGTTATATAATGTGTATAGTTAGACTGATGTTAAATATTGAATAACTTCATGATTATTAGTTTTTGTTAATCCTTTGGGAATGTGGCAGCTCATAAAAGCACTGCAGATTGGTATTGACTGTATACAGATATGTAACTGACTGATATATTGAGATGTGATTGTTTTCCCATCTACAGTGCTTTGTCTTTTGGTCCGTGTATGTGTGCACATACCAGTACTGGGGTATCCTTTTAACAGAGTAAGTGCTTATCCTAAAATAGATTACAAATTTGTGGAGCAGTGTTTATCTGTGTATATATAGATGTTCTTCATCTCACATTGCTGCAGTCCTTACATATGGGTAGTCCGCTGTCCTCGGTCGGCCCGAATACCAAAGTATTAGGCTGACGTCGGTCAAGGCGCTTAAAACTGACATCAGGACGTCAGGGTACAAAAGCGCATGACCGACGTCATTTCCTCAGTCTTTTTTGTCGCATGGTCCGACGCAGAAGCAGCGTTGCAAGTGCCGTTCGGCGTTCTGAAATTTTTCGAATTCGGAGTTTCAGACCGAATCCAAGTTGGCTAAGTACCCCGTTAGAATATTTTGTTTTTCTTGCCTCAGTGTTTTACCGGATGTCAGAAAAAGTGAATAACTGTATTTCTTGTGGGAAACAGATACCGCATAGGGATTATCATTCTTTGTGTATTCCTTGTTTGGGGCCTGAGCACGACGTTGTTGGGTGTCACTTTTGTGCTAGGTTCAATAAACGCACTATTAAGCGAAGGTTAGATTGTGCTAGGCTGGTCTTTGGGAAGCGGTGCAATTATAATATGCCGTCGGATTCTCCGGCACCCGCTTCTGCGAAGAAGCGCAAAGACAAAGCAGCTAAACCCAGGCAAGATGAGTCATCCGTTCCGAACGCCGGTTCTTTAGAGGCTTCAGTGGAGCCGGTGGTTCCGACGGAGACTTCTCAGGAGTCCCAGGGGGAGACTTTAATTTTGCAGGAGGTGGTCTCTCAGGAGGCAGGTCAGGCTGAAGGGGCTTCTCAAGTTACTGTACTCCCCTCCCTTCCTAGGGTGGTTAGGCCTTCTCCTTCTGTTTCCAAGGCTTCTCCCAGAGGCAGGCCAGTTTTAGCTTCTGTTGGTGTCACTCCTAGTTCAGCAGGGTCTGTGCCTAAGAAGCACATGCTTAAAATGGCAGAAGATTTGATTACACTGATTAGAGGTTCTTTGCCCCCTCCTGATAAGAGGCCTAGGGTGGAGCCAGAGTTGGGAAGTTTTGAGCAGGCTTCGGATGTTTCAGAGTCTTCAGCGGAAGACCTGCAGGAGTACTCTCCTTATTCTGATTCTGATGCAGATGATTCCACTCCTTCTGCTTCTCCTCCAGAGGATTTTTCTTTTTCAGAGACACTTCATTCTATGAGGGAACATTTTAAGTGGGAAGGTCAGGACTTCTCTGATTCTCGGAAAAGGCTTAGGGAATTTTTGCTGTTACCCCAGCATAGGCCCTTAGCTATACCCCCTGTTCTGGATGTTGTGGAAGATGTGTTTGCAGAGGCTTCACTTAATCCTGATTCTCTGCCTCCTGCTCCTGTTAAACCGGATAGGTATTACAGGGTGCCTGAGGCTCATAAATATCTTTATAAGAGTCCTAGGGCGGACCCAGAAACTATTAGTCAGGGACCTAAGGGTGTCAAGGCCTCTGTTGTAAAAATCCGGTTCCTCTAGATAAAGAAGCCAGAGCTTTGGATAGATGGGGAAAAAGGTCTATACATCTTCTACCTTAGCTATGAGGGCTTTGAATTGCCAGTTTCATATGTTGAAATATCAAAACTTTCTTCTTTCTCAATTGAAGTCTAAGGTGGATACTCTGGCGGAAGGCATTGAGTGTAAAGAATTACAAGATTTGGTGCATGTCTCTGAACAGGTGGGTAAGCATTCATTACAGTATGGTTTTGATGCTGTGCAGGCCTCGTCTAGGGTGGCTGCCACTGGCTCAGTTCTTCGCAGGCACGCCTGGCTGAAGGATCAGAATTTATCTGACCATGTTAAGACAAGGATTTTGGATGCTCCTTTGCAGTCTGATGTGTTGTTTGGTTCACCTGTGGAGTCAGTCTTGAAGAAAATGGAAGACAAGGCTAAGTCTATGCAGACTGTTAAATATTTTTTGCAAGTTCAGCCTCCGAAGTTTAGTAGGAATTGGCCTGCTAAGGGGTGGACGTATCCTTCTTATGATTCTCAGTCTAGGGGTAGATCTAGACATGGTAGGGGCAGAGTTCAGGGTTCTTTCAGGCCTAGAACAGGGAGTTCACCTGCACAATCTTCGGGTGAGGGCAGGGGCCAGTCCTTTCGTAAACAGGCCCAATGACCTACTTTTTCAGCTGCCAGATCCTTCTTGCCTGGCAGCATCTTTGGGAGGAAGGTTAGCACTCTTCAAGGAAAATTGGATGTTGATTACCCAGGACAAATGGGTATTGGATATCATACACCAGGGTTACAAATTTTATTTCCATACCTTGCCTCCTTTCAAAGGCATGCCGGACGTTCCTCCTCAGCAAAGACTAGAGGCTCACAAACAAATTTCTCTACTACTTCAAATAGGGGCAATACAATCGGTCCCTCTGCCAGAAGTGGGCCTAGGATTTTATTCTCGCCTGTTTCTAGTACCAAAGAAAGGAAACACGTGGAGACCAATTTTGGATTTATCTATCCTCAACACATATCTGGACATTCCCAAGTTCAAAATGTTGACGTTACAACAGCTTTTACCTCTGCTGGGCAAAGATCACTGGATGGTGACTCTGGATCTCAAGGAGGCTTACCTTCATGTTCCTATCAGGCCCAGTTGCAGGAAGTATCTGCGTTTTCGGGCTGGGACTTCACATTATCAGTTCTCTGCATTGCCCTTTGGCTTATCTACTGCGCCCAGAGTGTTCACGAAGGTTCTGGCTCCAGTGGTAGCTTTCTTCAGGCTAAGAGGAATACAAATCTATCCTTATTTGGACGATTGCCTGATTCTGGCCCAAGAAAGGGACGAACTTCTTCATCATCTACAGTATGTGATGGCAGTGTTAAGATGCCTGGGGTATTCTGTGAACGAAATAAAGTCCAGTCTAGTACCCTCTCAGGACATGTGCTTTCTGGGTGTGAGACTGAATACAGCATCTCAGATGGCCTTTTTGACCCCGGACAAACAAAAGAATCTTTCTCTTTACTTCCACCAATTGTCTCGTCAGTCCAGGCTGACTGCAAGGACAGTCCTTCAAGCCTTGGGGTTCATGGCATCTTGTATTCTGGTACTTCCCAATGCCAAACTGCATATGAGGAAGCTACAATGGTATCTCAAGAATGTATGGACACAGCACTGCCAAGATTTGGACACTGTCATTCAGATAATACCTTGCATTCAAAAGGAGTTTTTGTGGTGGGCTCCGAAATGTCACCTAAACAAGGGACTCTCTGTGACCCGGCCAGAGGCGAGTCCGATTTTAACGACAGATGCCTCAGACAAAGCTTGGGGAGCTCATCTAAATGGAAAATGGGTACAAGACACGTGGCCTGCCAGACTTCAACATCTACATATCAACTTGAAGGAGATGTTAGCAGTCCAATTTGCATTGATAGCTTTCAAGGATTTACTTCTTCCAGGGCAGGTGTTGATTCAAACAGACAACACAACTGTCATGTGGTACATCAACAAGCAAGGGGGAACGCATTCTTATCCTCTGTGCAGACAAGCAATGATTTTGTGGGAGACTGCTCTCAGTTTACAGCTAAATCTTCAGGCAAGGTTTCTGCCAGGAGCACAGAACTCCTTAGCAGATGTGTTGAGCAGACAAATTATGGATCCCCACGAGTGGAAATTGGATCCTCATGTATTTCAGAGATTGACAGTGTTATGGGGAACTCCAGACATAGATCTGTTTGCTTCTCCACTAAATTACCAGCTGCCAAAGTTTTGCACAAAAAGGTTTCATCCCACAGCTTGGAAAGTGGATGCTCTCTCATTCAATTGGAGAAATCTTCACGTGTATGCCTTTCCACCTCTGCCTCTCCTCCCAAAGGTACTCCTGAAGGTCAGACAGGACAAGCCAAACATGATTTTAATAGCTCCAGATTGGCCTCGACAGCACTGGTACCCATTACTGAGAAGTCTGCTGCAGGAGCCTCCATGGCCTTTGCCTGCGATTCCTCACCTGCTGTCTCAGGAGAACAGTCATTTACTCAATGTCAAACTTCATTCTCTACATCTGACAGCCTGGCATATTCTGTTTTAAACCCTGGAGGGTTTCAGCTTCCTCAACAAGTTTTGAATGTTATTTTGGAGGCCAGAAGGCCTAGTACAAGGAAAGTTTACGCAGATAAATGGAGGAGATTTTTATTTTGGAGTACAGCAAAGGACTTTGATGTTTCTAAACCTAATTTAAGTGTTGCGCTTCAATACCTTACTGAGTTATTGGACAAAGGTTTGTCCTTCTCCTCTATAAAGGTGCATGCTGCAGCAATTTCTGCTCACTATGACTGTGACCCACCATTATTTTCTCAGCCTTTGTTTAAGCAATTCCTTAGAGGGGCAAAGAATATAAGACTCCCACGTAGAGCTCCTACTCCTGCTTGGGATCTCAATTTTGTGTTGGAGAAACTCACTCTACAACCTTTTGAGCCTGCAGCATCTGCAGAGTTGAAATATTTATCATGGAAGACTGCTTTTTTGTTGGCCATTACCTCTGCGAGAAGGGTTTCTGAATTACAGGCCCTTATGGCAGTTGAGCCTTTCTTAATTTTCCACAAGGATAGGGTGTCTTTGCGTACTAACCCTTCTTTTATGCCTAAAGTGGTTTCTAGTGTGGCTTTAAACCAAACTATTCATTTGCCTACTTTTTATGCAAACCCCCAAAATAAAGGGAAAGGATTTTGCACACTTTGGATATACACAGACAGTTGCGATATTATTTGAGCAGAACTAAAGGGTTCAGGCAGTCTCAGCAGTTGTTTGTTTCTTTTGCTTTGGGTTCTCAGGGCAAACCTGTTTCAAAACAAACTATTTCTAAGTGGATTGGTTTTGTATTGTTTTCTGTTATTCCCATCATGGTAAGGAGATTCCAGCTGGGATTAGGCCTCATTCCACTAGGGCTACTGCCACTTCTACAGCTTTTTTAAGGGGGGTGGCTACTAAAGATATTTTGGAAGCAGCTACTTGGAGTTCAGTGCATACTTTCTCTAAGCATTACCACCTTCCACTTTACTCTAAATCTAGGGCTGGATTTGCCACTGCTATTTTACAGGGCATTTTGGCAGCTCCTAATGCTTTATAGTTTTGCCATCCTCCCTTACCTCTGCTTTGGGATTCTACCCATATGTAAGGACTGCAGCAATGTGAGATGAAGAACATAGTACAGTTTTGTACCTACCATAAATGTAGATGTTCGAAGATCCACATTGCTGCAGTCCAGTTTACCCTCCCTCCTTCCCCTCTATTGTTGAAGGTGGTGGTGTGGTTTGTGTTGTACATATTGTAAATATGGTTAGTGCACGGGTGGTTGGTTAGTTTTTGCTGGTTTTTGGCTTTGGCCTTTCTTGTTAGGGCCTTCTGACATCTGGGGCAAGAAAAGACTGAGGAAATGACGTCGGTCATGCGCTTTTGTACCCTGACGTCCTGATGTCAGTTTTAAGCGCCTTGACCGACGTCAGCCTAATACTTTGGTATTCGGGCCGACCGAGGACAGCGGACTACCCATATGTAAGGACTGCAGCAATGTGGATCTTTGGTAGGTACAAAACTGTACTTTTTTTTATACCGTACTTCCAAATAGCATACTGCTGCCATCCTCAGGAACTCTCATAACAATGTATTGCAGGCTCCAAATCTTTAATGACATATAATGTACCTGTAGGTTTGAAAGAGATGTTTGATCAAATATTCCAAAATATGGTCTTAGCATGTTGCTGCCTTATGAGAAATATAGCATTAAGCTCTTATGTTGTCCTCCTCGTTCTAATTCACGTATGGGTCACGGATCCAATCCTTGGATCCGAATCGGCCACCTTCTACAGACTTCAGTTTCCAGGCTCGAGCTCCTCCTTCTACCCACAATCCTCTGTACTAAGCACAGCTTCTTCAGATCTCATTTGCCGTTCGTGTCGTATGTACTCTCCAGTGCTCGAGCAGCTAGTTAGAGTTGACAATCTCTTATTCAGATAAGTATGACTTTCTTGTATAGTTAGTGTTTTCACTCTTTTCCTCCCGCACCCTGTTTTCGCTGGTGTTAGGACAATCTGAATCCTTTGTTTTTCTTTTTGTATAGCATAGATTATTATAGCTAGTGGTTAAGCGTTAGAACTGTGGTTTCTATTACTGTTTTAGTTATTATAGTTGTTGCTGTTGATTGTTAGCAGCTCCAAAACAAAAAAAAGCTTTTCTTTTTGTAGTTATGGATAAACCTATAGGGTTTAAAAGATGTTCAGAGTGCGAACATAAAATTCCGCACTCTGATTCGTGTGAGAAATGTGTTTATTGTTTAGGTGCGGTGCACTTACAGTCTCTGTGTGCCATTTTTGAGGGGGTTCAACCTCAGAGTGATCACTGATGGGTGTAACAGATTTAATATTAAAAGGGATTCTACCTCCTTCCACTCTTTCTTCTCCAGGGCTTACACCCCCGAACAGATTATTCCAGGTTCTCTTGCAGACTCTAAGAAGTGCCCTCATAAGCACTCCAAGGCTTCATCAGAACCTCTGACTAAAGTGGTAAAATCTACAGATTCTACTGCCCTGAGGCCAGGCTCGGCTCCAGCAGATCCAGTAGCCCTCTCGGATCCATATGTGCTTATGCCAAAGACTTTAACCGTTTTGGATCTGGCTTCATCCAGATCTGTGACTACCACGGGCCCTCTGGATCCTACTTGTCAGATCCGAGGAGGTTGAATCAGAAGACTCATTCTCCACTACCCTCTACCTTAATATCAAAGCCTAAGACTTTGGTTCTGAGAACTGGGAGCCAGTCATTGGAGTTGTCCTTCCGGTCAGTTTCTCACATGGTGCTTACGAAGATTTTTAAACTCCACACCAATCCCATCCTTCATCTGTAGCTTCATCCAGATCCTGCAGAAGCCTTTCAGAATATGATGTGGATGGGGATGGTAAGTAAGATTATCAGAACTCAGATCCAGATGGGGGTCTTGTCGGCTCCGTCCCCTGTTGGGTCCAGGAGCGCTCAAGCCAACATACACTGTCCTTCTCCAATTCATCCCTCTGATTTGGAGCGGCAGGACCTTAACTATTGAGAGACTCTGTATCAGACTTGAGGACTTTTGCTTCCTGCACTCCGACAATTGCTTTCACCACCTTTGCTCCGAGATCTTCCGGTCATAGTGGGTCAATTATCTGGGACTTTGAGGTCATAGGTTCGGATCTGACTTTTATTGGAGCCATCTCTTCCCCTTAGAGCTTCAGCTCTCAGCAGCACTGGTCTGATTCTGTCTGGGAGCTGTGGATCTGAGGCCTTTGTCATTTCTTCTTCGAGGGCTTTGGTCCCAGTGGAGTTGGGTGGGGGGTTTCCAGGTCCCTTGGCTTTCCAGGTCATAGAAAAGACTTTCTCTGCAGACCGAGACCCAGACTCTTTGGCTACTGTTCCGCACCATCACTCCTCATCAGATCTGGGAACTGGGCCTTCCGTTCCTGTCCAGGATCAGTCTGTCTGGAAGAGTATCCAGGATCTTCCACCTGAGGTAGCCCCCGCCTGTACCTCCCGTGAACATCCCACAGAGGGGGTGCCTCGGAAGAGGACGTGTAAAAGGAGGCAAGACTCCCACATGGAGTCTCTTACCAAAGGTATGGATTTCGATGAAGGAGAAGGATCCCCAAAATCACCACCAGAGGACGTCTCCTTTGCAGACATTTTAGAAATTTTGAAACAAAGAGGTGGTTGGTCATCCCAAGATCCTACTTCCAAGGAGTCCATATTTCCGGATGCCTTAGGAATGGGCCTGTCTGCATCTTGGGTGACCCCTCCAGTGGACCCTCTCGTAAATCTGATGGCCTGCCAAGTCTGGAAGGAGCTGGACAGTATAGAATCCATGACCTGAAAAAGATCCTTTTGCCCTATACACATTGTTCCTTTTGGTCCAAAGGCATTCTAGTTGACACTGTGGTGGTGGCAGCCACCATTAAGAAAGAGCTAGCTGAACAGAGCTCTACCATCCATCTGCCGAACAGGGAGTCCAGAGCGATGGACAGATTCGGCAAACGTGTTTACTCTTCGGCCACTTTCATACTGAGAGTGCTTAACTACTCGGCACATTTTACTCACCTGCAGAAAGACCTGGTCAAGGAGCTCTCTGAATCATTGGCAGAGACCATGCCGACAGAGGAATTTGGGAAGGTTTCTCCAAAGCTGACCACTCTTTCTTCCCTTGCCATTTCATGAATGAGGCTCATCTGTCACTCAGCGGAGGGTACCTCACAGACAGCCGGCACCGGCATTGCTGTATGCAGACATGGCTGGATGAGACTTTGACTTCACGGACTCCTTTTAAGGTGTCTTTTGTCAGTGCTTCCTTTGCTGGCTCCTCCTTATTTGGACCATCAGTTAAAGACACCCTGACCCGTAGCGAAAAAGGGCAAGACTTTGTCTGCTGTAGGGATCAAGTTTTCCACCTCTTAACAGATCTACTCCAGGAATTAGAGTAGGGCCAAGAAATTTGGTTCTGCAAGTTTCAAGGGCTTTTTTTCTGACCAACATGGAGAGTTCCCCTCCAGAGGCAGAGGAGAGGGTTTTAATGGGAGGCACTGCACCAGAGGCAGGGGGGGGGGTCCACAAAATTAGGGCTTCAGGGAATCTTTTTCTGATGAGCCCTATCAGTGCTCCTAAGGTGTTGTCTGGCTGCTCTGCCCTGGGAAGCAGTCTGGGGCCGTTTATCTCTGCACTCAACGCCTGGGCTCAATAAACAAAAAAATATTTGGGTCGAAAGCATGATATCCACAGGCTATTGCCTTCCTTTTTCCTGTATGCCTCCAAGAACACGAAAGACACTCCCCAGTGTTCCACCCAGTCAGAGGGAGTAGTCAGCCTTTGAAATTCAAATGTTACTGCAAAAAAGAGTCATCCAAGAGGTTCCAGCCGAACAGAGAGGATCCAGAACATTTTTCACTTTTTTTTGTGCCAGAGAAGACTCTGGACCTACGGCCAATCCTGGACCTTTTTGGATGGTTACAGTATAGTCTATCCTTCCATTAAGGAAAGACAATTGGATGTGCTCTGTGGACATAAAGGACAAGTACTATCACATAAAGATAGGTGCTTCAGGAGTCATTTGCACTTTAGGCTGGGGGCCAGTCATTACCAATTCAGAGCCCTGCCCTTTGGACTCACCACGGCCCCCAAGGGTGTTTTACCAAATGCATGGCAATAGTTGCAGCTCATCTCAGACTGTGAGGTTTTTGGGTTTTCCCGTATCTAGACAACTGGCTCCTGGTTACCCCAACCAGAACCAAGTCCAAACTTTACTAGCTCTCCCTTCTCCTCTCGCCAGGTTTGTTCTTCACACTTTTAGATCTGTGGTGGCTGCCATAACATTAGTACCTCTGGCAATGTTCAGTATACATGTTCTCCAGTGGACCTTGGCTGTGCAGTGGTCTATACTTCACCAGTCTCTCTCTTCCTGTCAAGTTGACAAAAGTTTGCAGAACCCAACTGGAATGGTGGATTCATTCCTACCTGTCAGCTGGCAGATCACTTATTTTCCCTCTGTGGGGACTATTGCAATTCACACGGACAGCATGTCGGTAGTCGGGTATATCAACAAACAAGGAGGGACCCATTTTTACCCCTTTGCATAGAGGGCATGAGAGTTTGGGAGTGGCCTATCTCTTCACACTGCTTTCTCATTGCAACTCGCATACCGTGGAAATCCATCTTGCTGGCGGACAGACTCAGCATGTCAAGTCTGATGCCCCACGAGTGGTCCTTCAGCCAAAAAGTAGCGAATCAGATTTTTGGCCTTTGGGGCCTTCCGTGCTGCAATTGTTTCTCCTCACAACTACAAGTGCAGCAAGTACTTTGCGCTGATCCCCCCACTTGGGGAGTCCCTAAGGGAAGCTGTAGTCCATGATTGGCCCTCCGGTCTCCTCTCTACTTATCCTCTCGCCATTTTGATCCTAAAGTTCCTTCAGAAAGCCCAATGGTTGAAGAGCACTGTAATCCTCATTGCCCCTTATTGGCCTCATCAGATTTGGTTCATCTTGTCTCATCTGAAATATTCGATTCCTTGGATACTGCAACCCAACCAGTATCTCCTAACCCATCCATTGCTAGGACTCCAAGATCTGACCTCTCTTAAGCTAAACTGCATGGTTTCTCCAATTCCAGTGATTGTTAAAGGGTCCGGACTTTCATCTCCAGTCAGGAGTATTGTTTTAGCTTCTCAGCAGGTATCCACCAAAAAAGGTATACAGAAGCAAGTGGAACAGACTTTCTATTTGGGCCGCTAAAGAAAACATTGATCTCATTCAGCTTCTATCCCTGCCGTCCTCTCTTTTCTTGCTCCCCTGTTTAAAGAGGGATCCAGCTTTGCTACAATTAAGCTTCAACTGGCAGCCATATCCATTTTCCACTCTGGCCTATTTTTAGGATCTGTAGCTTCTTCGAGGTTATGTAGAGCTTTTATGAAGGGGATTTTCCTTCTCAGACCCCCTTAAAAAAAGACCCCATTCCTCCTTGCGATCTCCCCTTAATTTTCTAAGGTCTGACTCAAAAATCCTTTCAGCCAGCTGGTGATTCTGACATAAAATTTTTGTCTTGGAAAACTATTTTTCTAGTGACCATTATTTTAGCAAGAAGAATTTCCTGAATTACAGGCCCTCTCTTCTAAACCATCTTAAATTATTTTTCACAAAGATAGTTTCCCTCTGTACTAATCCGTCTTTTTTGCCTAAAGTGGTTACTGAGTCAAATATTAATCGTATCATACAGTTGCCAGTTTTCTTTCCCAGTTATTCTAGTAAAGGGAATTATGTATTGCATTTACTGGGCATTCATAGGCAACTACGTTTCTATCTTCACAGGACTTAAACAGTTCATGAAATCAGACCAATTATTTGTGTCCTTTTTGCCTAATAGCATGGGGCATGCATTAATGAAAGTAATGCTTGTAAAGTGGAATACTAATTGCATTTCTTTAATATATGATAAGAACAATTCAAAGTACTCCCCCTAAAGCCCATTCAGCTAGATCTGTAGCCACATCATTTGTCTTTTCGTTCAGAATCTCAGTTGAGGACATCTGTGCAGCAGCCACTTGGTCTAAATCCATATATTTGTGACCTATTACAAATTGGACATTGTCTCCAGAAACAGAGCTTGTTTTGGCTGGACAGTCCTCCAGCAGATCCTTCCTTGAGGACACCTAAGAGAGGATGTAGCCGGGGACTCTGACCCATACATGAATCAGAACAAAAAGGACAACATTAGATTTTTAAGTTATGTAATTACCATAACTTGGCATCTATGTTGTCCATTCTAGTTCTGATTCACCTTCCATCCCATCTGTCCCCCTGCTTGAAAAAATTTGTTTTCTGGAATATCTGTAAAGTCTTATTAGGAACCTTTGATGTCCTTCAAGAATGCAACTGCAGTCATAACATATGGGTTGTCCTGCCTCAGGCAGCCCTCGGTCGGCCGAATTCCAAAGTCTGGGTCCGGCGTCGGCTGGTGTCGCCTCCTCTCCGACGTCACAACGGCTGGAGTATAAAGGCATCGGCCGACGCCATCTTCCTCAGTCTTTCTTGCCGCACGGTGCCCGAAGCAGAAGCAGCTCGCAAGTGCCAGTCGGTCAGCTCCTGTGTTTTCAGTACCGAAGTCATCTAAAAGCCAAGTACCCCGTTGGGGAACATTTTTTCTTGCCTCAGCCGATGTCAGAACAAATTGAGAAAGTTAATAATTGTTTGTCTTGTGGTAAACCAATACCTCATAAGGACTTCCATTCTCTCTGCCTTCCTTGCCTGGGCCCAGGCCACGATGTCTCGGCCTGTGCTTGCTTTAATAACCACAATCTCAGGCACCGGGCAGAATTTGCCGAGGACTTCTTCAGTGAATCTTTTGCGTATATCATGCCATCGGATCAACCGACAACCCAATCTGCTAAAAAACGAAAGGACCGGGACCGACATCCTTGGCCCGCGTCCACTACCGATGCCACTCCTAAACCCTCCGCTAGTGCTCTGGTCCCTTCGGAAGTGGTAACTCAACCGCTCCAGGCCGATGACACTGCGTTAACACAACCTTCGGTCGCGGAGATCTCTCCGGTGCCGGTTGTTGATTTTCCTCCGGATACCGAAGTTCTGGAACTACCCGACACCATTTCTGTGGACAAGGTTACTCCAGCACGTGGGGCTGCTAGGCCTCCTGTATCCATGTCCATCAAGGCCTTTGCACGTGCTAAGGCCGCCAGTCAGGCCAAGACCCATCCTAAACCTGCTGCCCAGGCCCCTTCTTCTGATAAGCAGATCATATCTCTTGCTGCAGATCTTATTTCTCTTATCAGGGGGTCTCAGCCTCATCCGGACAGGGGTTCTCAGCCACCTGCAGAGAAAAGGCCCAGAACTGAGCAGGCAGACTACCTCTCTTCGGATGAAGCCTCCGGGGATTCTGTGCATTCTGATACCCAAGAAGAATCCTTCCAGGCCTACGAGGACTCTGATGCTGAGGAATCAATTCCCTCTGCCTCCCCTCCAGAGGATTTCTCATTTGGTGAAGTCCTGCATTCCATGAGGGAACATTTTCAATGGCAGGGTCAGGAATTCTCGGATTCCAGGAAAAGGCTACGTACCTTCCTCAAGCTTCCCCAGCACAGACCTTTGGCTATTCCGCCAGTTATGGATGTTTTGGATGATGTTTTCTCTGACTCCAGTGCTAACCCTGATTCTCTTCCACCTGCTCCTGTCAAGCCGGACAGATATTATAGGGTCCCTGACACTAACAAGCACATTTTTAAGGCCCACTCTGTGGATCTAGAAACTATTTCACAGGGCCCCAAGGGAGTGGCTACCTCCTCTGCCAAAAACCCACTGCCAGCAGACAGGGAAGCAAGGTCCCTGGAGAGATGGGGTAAGAAAGTTTATATCTCTACAACCCTGGCCATGAGGTCACTTAACTGCCTTTTTCACATGTTTCAGTACCAAGATTTTCTACTGGATGATTTACAGAAAAAGTTAGCTTCTCCCGAGCCTATTGATAAAAAGGCATTACAGGATCATATACATAACACTCAGCAGGTTAATAACCATTTTCTTCAGTGTGGTTATGATGCACTGGAAGCTTCATGTAGGGCAGCTATGACTGGGGCTGTGATACGTAGACATGCTTGGTTAAAAGATCAGCCTTTGCCTGACCATGTTAAAGTTAAGTTACTGGATGCACCTCTGGAAAAACAGAAGCTTTTTGGTGCTAATGCACAAGATGTGTTGAAATCCATAGAGGAAAAAGCAAAGTCAGTACAGACAGTCAAGGATTTCCTTCAGGTTCAGCCACCCAGATTCAGCAGGAACTGGCACTCAAAGAATTGGTCCTTCCCAGGCTCTGACAAGTTTCAAAGGGGAAAAAGCAGACGTGCCCGAGGTAGAGGGCAATACCGAGGATCTTACAGGGGTCGCCAATGGCAACCTCCAAATCAAAGAAGTGGCACAGACAGTTCAGCTGCACCACAAGGACAATCACAATGACTTGACTTTCGTACCGCCTACAAAGGCTCAAATAGAAGCACCTTTGGGCGGAAAATTATCCTTATTCTCACAAAACTGGCATATCTTAACCAAGGACAACTGGATTCTGGATTTAATAGACAAGGGTTACAGACTCCACTTCCACACGTTACCAATAAGACAAGGCATGCCAAACCTGCCACATCATCAAAGGGCAGAGGCACTCACTCAAGTTTCAAAGCTGTTAAGTATAAAAGCAATAGAAAGGGTTCCTCCTCAGGAACAAGGCCAGGGATTTTATTCAAGACTATTCCTTGTTCCAAGAAAAGAAAACAAATGGAGACCCATACTGGACTTGTCAATTCTAAATACTTTTCTCATTGTGCCAAAGTTCAAAATGCTGACGCTGCAGCAACTCCTTCCCATGTTGGGCAAGGGGTCTTGGCTGGTCACTCTGAACCTCAAGGAGGCATACCTGCATGTCCCAATCAGACAAAGCTGCAGAAGACACCTCAGATTTCTTGCAGGGACAGAGCATTATCAATTCTCAGCATTGCCGTTTGGCTTATCTACTGTGCCCAGAGTGTTCACGAAATGCCTGGCATCAGTAGTGGCACACTGCAGACTATAGGGGATTCAAATATACCCCTACCTGGACGACTGCCTCATACAAGCAGACAACAAACAAGCCTTAAAAGAAAACTTGGACTATGTCATGCATCTACTGCAGGCCTTGGGATACACAGTCAACATTCAGAAGTCAAGACTACTGCCATCCCAACAAATTATCTTCCTAGGAGCCAAACTGGACACAGAAAACCAAATGGCCTACCTTACAGAGGAAAAACAGCAGCAATTACCAGAGTATTTCAAAGGCCTAGCAAAACTCTCCCAGCTGACTGCAAGGAAAATCCTGCAGGCCCTGGGGTTCATGGCATCTTGCATACTTCTGATACCTTTGGCAAGACTTCATATGAGAAAGCTGCAATGGTATCTAAAAAACTTATGGTCTCAACACAGCCAAAGCCTAGAGGATGTAATTCCACTTATTCCATGTTTGCAAAAGGAATTTTTATGGTGGGCTCAAGCCAGTCAGCTAAACAAAGGCATGTCTTTCAACAGACCTCAAGCAGGTCAAATGATTACAACAGACGCCTCAGACCATGGATGGGGTGCGCACATGGAGGGCAGATGCATTCAAGGTCTATGGACGCCAAAGGAAAGACATCTGCACATAAACCAAAAGGAGATGCTGGCAGTGATACATGCAATCGAGACTTTCGAAAAATCACTACAACCAGGACATTTGCTAATAAGGACAGACAACACCACTGTCATATGGTACATAAACAAGCAGGGAGGCACTCATTCTTATCCCCTCAGCAGACTAACAATGCTTCTCTGGGAAAAATCCCTGAGCCTGAAGATACATTTACAATCCCAGTTTGTACCAGGCAAGGACAATGTACTGGCGGACAGGCTAAGCAGAAATTTCATGGATCCACATGAATGGATGCTGCACCCACACATTTTCTCTCAACTGATAAAGACATGGGGAAGACCGGACGCAGACCTTTTTGCTTCCCACTTAAATCATCACCTGGAAAAGTTCTGCACAAGGACTCGCCATCCTCTAGCCTGGAAAACGGATGCTCTCTCCTTTAGCTGGAATTCACTAAAAATTTATGCATTCCCTCCTCTGCCTCTGCTGATCAAGGTGATACTGAAGATCAAAGCAGAACAACCAACAGGCATTCTGATAGCTCCAGACTGGCCAAGGCAACACTGGTACCCATTGCTATTGAGCATAACTCGGACCAAACCATGGCCTCTGACCATATGGCCCCTGCTCCTAACACAACACAATTACAGGACTGTACATCAAGACCTGAAAACATTGAATCTGACAGCCTGGAGGCTACCATGACTTCTCCAACTATCTCTCTTTCCAAAACAGTTCAAGAGATCTTGCTGGAAGCACGCAGACCTTCCACCAGAAAAACCTATTCAGCTAAATGGAAGAGATTCAGCATCTGGAATGCCAACAGGGGTCAGGACACAACATTACTGAGTATTCCTCAGATATTAGAATACTTGGCAGAACTGTTTCATACTGGTCTCTTGTACTCTTCTATAAAGATTCATGCCTCAGCAATCTCAGCAGAATACAACTGTGACCCTCCAATGTTTTCACATCCTCTGCTAAGACAGTTTCTAAGAGGGATAAAGAATATCAAACCTCCCAGGAAACAACCAGTACATGCATGAGACCTCAATTTCGTGTTGGAAAAATTAACTCTTCCTCCGTTTGAGCCAGCAGCAACTTCAGAAATGCAATTTCTTTCATGGAAAATGGTGGTCTTATTGGCAGTCACATCTGCAAGAAGAGTTTCGGAGATACAGGCACTCATGGCAGTGCCTCCCTTCCTCATTTTTCATCAAGACAGAGTGTCTCTAAGAACCAATCCTACATTCATGCCAAAAGTTATTTCCAGGGTGTCTCTAAATCAAGCTATTCACCTGCCTACTTTCTTCCCCAATCCTCAAAATAAGGGGGAAAAACTACTGCATACTTTGGACATACACAGACAACTACGTTACTACTTGGACAGAACTAAGGCCACCAGAAAGTCTGACCAACTGTTTGTAGCCTATGCTGCTGGAGTACAAGGAAAAGCAATCTCCAAACAAACAATTTCAAAATGGATTGGACACTGCATCAGATTCTGCTATTCTTTCCATGGAAAAGGTGTGCCAGCCAATATTAGGCCACATTCCACCAGAGCTATAGCCACATCCACAGCTTTCCTAAGAGGAGTGGCAACAAAGGACATTTTAGAGGCTGCTACATGGAGCTCCGTGCATACATTTACCAAGCACTACAACCTGCCCTTATACTCCAGATCCCGAGCAGGCTTTGCCTCGGCAGTCCTGCAGGGGATTTTAGCTACACCATCCTTCTCATAGTTCCATCCACCCCCAGCTTGGCTATGGTATTCAACCCATATGTTATGACTGTAGTTGCATTCTTGAAGGACATAGTACAGTTTTGTACCTACCATAAATGTAGATGTCCGATAGATATGCATCGGATTTTCCCACCCTCCTACTCCTCTGTAACTTCCTTTATGGGTCCCTACCCCTTCTCCTATTAGCTGGGGGTATTTCCTATGGTGTATCTGTTTATTACTGTTGTGCATGTTTGGAATTATTTTTATCCAATCATCAAATTTAGCCTTCCTAGGAGGGCACCTGGCATCTGGGGCAAGAAACACTGAGGAAGATGGCGTCGGCCGATGCCTTTATACTCCAGCCGTTGTGACGTCGGAGAGGAGGTGACACCAGCCGACGCCGGACCCAGACTTTGGAATTCGGCCGACCGAGGGCTGCCTGAGGCAGGACAACCCATATGTTATGACTGCAGTTGCATATCTATCGGACATCTACATTTATGATAGATACAAAACTGTACTTTCCTGATTGAGCCTCTGGGTTTGTTTCTTTTCCTTATTTTCCTTATTGTCTAATAAGCAGCAAACTCGATCTGAGAAAGCTGTGCTTAGTACAGAGAATTGTGGGTAGAGGGAGGAGCTGAAGCCTGAAACTGAAGTCTGTAGAAGGTGGCCGAGTTGGATCCAAGATCAGATTCATGACCCATACGTGAATCAGAAAGGGAATGGACAACACTGATGCAAAGTGATGGTAAGTGCATAACTTAAAATTCATTGCTTTCTAAACAAAATAGTTAGTGCAATGTAAGACTGACTGTAGGAGGCGTCATTAAACTAAAGTGATATTTGGTAACTAGAGCTAAACTAAGGACATGAGAACTCATTTCCACACATTTGTTGGCACCTAGGGTTTAAAGTTGTAAATTTAGAAAAATAATACTAGTGGTCTTTTCTTATCTGTACTCTTATTTATTTATTTTTTTTAAGCTTTGTGGCATACATTGTGGCTTCTGATAGTGCAATGCATTTTCTGTTGTTGTATTCCTACTTTGTTGTCCAGTTTTTAATTAAAAGGTTTGTGACTTATTGAGGAACCTTACACGTGCATTTTGTTTATCCCTCAGTGATGTCACTTTAGGGATGCGCCCTGAGTATATACAGTGGTGTGTCCCCTACTTGCACTGATGTCACTGATGGTGAAATTCACTGAAAATTTCAGTGATATCAACGTGGGTAATCGATATTTTTATTTAAATTTTTATTCAAAATATTAGGCACAAGTTTGGAATAGTATGTGGGGAAATTAATCCTAGTCCACTGTGGTGCAGCGATTAGCATTGTTGCCTCACAGCAAGAGGTTCTCCAGTTCGATTCCTGGCTGGAGTGCCTTCTGTGCAGAGTCTGCATGTCCTCCCTGTGGTAGAGTGAACTTAACGACATGCAGGTAGGGGAGTGTGTGGGTGTGCCTTCTTTGAAGGCTGGCAACTCAACACCATAAAAATTCACTGTCAGTCATTAGTGGACCAGAGTTCCGCTGTGGCGACCCCTAACCGGGAAAAACCGGAAGACAGTTTATGTGGGGAAATAAATCTCAAAACTGTAGGTACCACATACTAAGGTGCAAAAGCTAGGTAAGAAAATGGCATCAACTCACTTCAAGTCAACAGTAGACAAAAAATGCACTGTAATGTGCATTTGAACAGTCAATTCAACAGTTTGCAAAGACTGGTGAGAAATGCAGTTTTGTTCTGAGCAAGAGTAGTATGTGGTGTAGAAAATTACTGATTTTTTTCAGAAAAAAATTGAGACAGAGACATTATTTGTGTGAGTTAGTTAAGAAATCCCACACATTTTATTATGCTAGGTGAGTTGGAGTAGATTTATTAAGTGTTTATGTGAATGTTTGTATTTAGGCTTATATCAGCTTGAGAAGGTGATAAATATTTGTGTTCTTCTATTGGATGTGGGCACGGAGAGCTTTGTGTGATATGATAAATATTCTCTATGTTTGTGTATTGAATATGAGCATCGAAGGTGTGTGTGATATTGTGCAGGTAGACTGGAGTGTTGTATTCTTTAGTACAGTTGTAGTGTGAAAGAGTATTTTTCACCAGGAAAGAGTAATACATGTCTGAGTACATCCATTTTTGTAAGGTTTAGTTTATTTTTGTGAGCTAAAGCTCACTTATTTTGAGAACAGGAAGAAAAACAAATTATAACCCTCTTTCAGTGTAGTATACCTTTTTGTTTTGTTCACAGTTCCGTAAGCAAATCATTGCAGATAGTTTGAAATCCATTAGACTGGCTTAGTTCATGAAAGAACTTACTGAAGAGGATTCATTGTATGTATTAGAGGGTGTAGCTGAAGTTTTCTCTGTTTAAGGCTCCTGTTCTGGCCGTCCTTTCATTGTTAATCAGTTAAAATGCAAATGTTCACGTATGCTAGCTCAGGAAAAGAGAAGACTTCCTTGTAATGTCGAGAAATTTCCTGATTCATTTGAATTAAACAGTCATGACATCCTTTTAATGCCTGTTCCTTGGACTTTACTAAAGGTTGGATTCATTTTAGCTGGTGAAGACAACATTATGTTGAAACTTTAAAACACTTAAAATGCTGTGTTTGAAATGAACAGCTACTGGCAATCTGGCATAGTAAAATGTAGAGTGGTATGTCCCTTATCTGTAATGCTGTTCACTCATATCCACAAGTATGAGTGATGTGTGTGTGTGTGTGTGTGTGTGTGTGTGTGTGTGTGTGTGTGTGTGTGTGTGTGTGTGTGTGTAAATTGTGTAACTGTACATACATTCACATTTATAACTGTTTTTTATAGGGTTGCTTAAAACATGTTATTTCTGCATCTGAATATTCTTAGTATGTGTAACACAATAGTATTATACCACTGCCTGTAAAATGTACATTTTGTCGAACATCTTAGAACCGTGATTTGTGGTGGTTGGAATCGCGCATTGGGTAGTACATTGTGCATTGTATTACATCTTTTTGTGTCCGCACCCGTGTATGTATGTATTATAGTACAGTGTTTGTGTAATGCCATCTCCATATGCATACCCAACAGTGCTCTTTATAACAATTGTACATCAGCAACTATAAATACATTAGTTACAGTGCAGTGTACAAACAGCGTTTGTACTGGACCATTAAATACATGTTCCTGTGGTAATATTTAGAATACATGATCTTGTTTAGTATTTATAGACCATTTTTAGGAATGACCCAGGACAAAAGAACGAGTATTTACACATGTGTTTATTTATGTATGTATGTACGGATTTATTTATAGATGTAATAGAACAGTTGGGCCAACCAGCATGCTTTTGGAAAGTTGGAGGAAGTCGAGCTTCTGGAGAAAATTTACAGGAAAAATGCATGCATATATGGGGGAACATGATGACTACATAGCGACAGTAACTAGAGGTCAGGCTGAACTGTGGATCCTAGAGATGGGAATCAAAAATCCAATTTAGCCATTATACTGCTCAGTGAGGTGTTAAACATTTGTGTATCAGAGTACAGATACAGTTCATACTTTGTAGTTTGTGACTGAATTGCTTCAGTTTGTGTAGATGCTTTCCATTTTCCATACTGTAATTTGAGCCTTTTGGCTGTTGTAGTTGGAATGAGGAGTTTGTTGGCATATACATAGGTGTCTGTAAATGCTCTGCATCCAGTGAGGTTAGATTGCTTTGCATCAGTGCATGTAGTGTCATGCATGACCTTGTGGTAACTAGCTACTAGAAGCCATTCTGTAAAATAGTAAAGGTTTTTCTTTTAATCGGTATTACTGAAACTGTGTCCTATTTGACTGCCGTGTACTGTGCCCATACAAGTTTTTCTGTAACATTTTTTCTTGACACTGATGTTCATGCCTGAATTAGAAATCAAAGACTTTGTTGCTTGTATATATATATATGGTGAATTGAACCATTTAATTATCTGTACATTTTTGGAGAACTGGTACATTTTGGTCTCAAATGGCTAGCAGACAGCTTTGCTATCCCTTGATGCACTGGCCTGATGGCACAGAGGCAGGAGGGCACCTGTCTGTGCTACTGGCAGATGGAGTTATTGAATTGCTGTTAGGGCTGGCCAGGGAAGGGTAACATGTTTTGGGGCAGTTTTTCTTATCCCATAGAGAGGTTACAGAAGAATCAGCTGCCTCAGTAACCTGAGGAGAGAGGACTATTTAATGGGGTGGGGATGGGGAGTTGGTAGAATGTTATAGCATTATTTCACATGCCAGTTTTTTCAGTCTTGGGACTCTGACTGGTGCCACACACAAGAAGGCTCTCAGTGCTGTGTTCTATATCTATCTGTCTCTCGAGGCAGTCAGGGGGCTCACCTGCTGATTACATTGGGAGCAGCCTGGTAAGGAACCCTTTGGGGGTGAGGGTCTAGATTGCATGGGCACTGGAAACAGGAGAACAGACATAGGACTAAGCTGGATAAGTAGGGAGTAGCCTAGAAGTCTTCCCTTGTTCTGCAGCTGTATATGGGTGCCTTGCATAATGAAAGTCTGGGCTATTGGATTACTTTCCAAGATATTTCTATAATGTTTATAATAGTTAATTGGAGGAAGAATACCATGATCATGAAAGTGGTTTCCCTAGGACCAGGCTCTTCCATTGCATTTTGATTGGGTTGACCCACTGTGATTTCTCCAGATATGAGAAACTAGGATGGCAATGCAGAAGATTAATACTATGAGCTGTTAGTGAGCTGTGCCCTGTATTCCAGGATTTGATTCCATCAGTCCTCATTTTGCCTACTTTTGTGACTATAAGCAAGTCATTTAACCATACGATGGTATGGGGCAGTTGAAAAACTGAGCTAGGCTCCTCAGTTGCCTTCCTAGATTTTAAAACTTCATGTGGACAAGGCCTAAATGCATTCTACAGAAATACTATTTATTATTGCCTATAAACGTTTTAGATAAGTTATCATCAGTATCTGTAAATGGTTTTCATGCATTGTGAACCTCAATAACTTTCTGTTTAATGTTCGTCCATTAGTTTTGATTCCATAGTGTCACCACGTAGGAGTATACCTAAGTACTTATTCCTCCTGCGTCACACCTGAATGTAAATTGTTTGTCTAATGGGCCTTACCTGTTTGCAGTAGCATAAGTAAATAAATGGGGCGTTGCGTACAGTTTAGAAGTATTGCTGCTCTATTTTTGATCACAGCTGAGATAAACACCCCAAAGAAAATCCTGTTGTAACTACATAACTGGTCAAAGTAAATAGTTTTGGAATACTTCTGACTATTGCTTTATAATTGATTGTCTACTCAAAATAAGGTTCTGTTTGTTTCTTTGCTCTGTTACACCACATTGATGTTTGCAGCACAGACAGCACACCACTATTATTTCCCTCACTTTGGCCTCTGCATTCCCTATGTCCATTTCATAAGCTTTGCTTTGTACCGTCCCACTAGGAGGTATTACTGCCAGACACTTATTGGCTATCTAGAGTGCCAGTCTTGAGTAAGTTGAACCTAGCATTTATAGAAAGGGAACGGGAGCTTGATTATCAAGTCAAGCTTCAGAGTGGCTGTTTTTTTTTTTTTGGTTTTGAATTTCTCAAGTAGAAATTCCTTTCTTGTTTTGTTTTTCTTTTGTGGAGTACATATTTTCTGTGTGATGGCATTTCATGACAGATTACTAGTGTGCAACATATTATGAGAGAAGGTGAAGAGCGTTAAAATCCACACAGCTTAGTTATCAAGTTAATGCTCATCTTATTATTCTGCTTGCTTTTGTCTTGGAGAAAAATGTAGATGTTCTTCACGTTTCACTGTTGCAGTCATTATGTTTGGGTAATCTGCTGGCAGGTTGCTCTCAGTCGGCCTGATTAACAAAGTCTTGGGTCCTGTGTCGGTTGCTGGCCCTTCTTCCATGATGTCAGGCAGTCAGGGGTATAAAACATGCAGCCAACGCCATTACATCAGTCTTTTTTGCCGTGCTGTGCCCGAAGCAGAAGCAGTTCGCAAGTGCCAGTCGGCTGACTCCTGAAATTTTAACTTTCGGGTTTCAGAACCAAAATCTTCAACTTAAAGCTAAGTACCCCATTGGGGAAACTTTTTCTTTCTCCTTACCGATGTCAGTAAAAGTTAATAATTGCATTACTTGTGGGAAGCAAATACCTCATAAAGATTTTTATTTGTACTGTATTCCTTGCCTAGGCCCTGACCACGATGTACCTTGCTGTCGGTTTTGTGCTTTATTTAATCAGCGCACTATCTGTCGTCGGTACATTTTTGCCTCTAAATATTTCAGTTCTTGGTTTAATTATCCAGAAATGATGTCATTTAGCCATCCAACTACAAGAATTCTGATAAAAACGCAAAGAAAAAGACAGAGACAGACTGTCGAGGTCCAAAACTGCCGACAACGCCCCTCCTAAGCCAGTCGCCAGTTCGCCGGTGCTCATTGAGGCACTTTTGCAGCCCCTGATACCCACTACTTCTGACTCGCAGGCCTCTACTGAGACCCATTCGCAGTCTGGTATGCTGCGGGATGCTTCACCTATGGAACCCATGGATGTCTCTACCTTGGATGGTTCTGGAGCCGCTGTGCAGGCGCCGGCTTCTAAGGGTGTATTCAGGCCTACAGACTTGCATATTAAACCGACTCCACCTTCTATTCTAAGGCCTAAATCTCGAATTATGTGTAAAGTAACGATGCCCAGGCCACATGTTCAGGCCCCTATGCCTAAAAAACAAATGATCAAAATGGCTGAATGTCTTATTACTCTAATCAGGGGTAGTCCACCCCCCCCCCACTTCTAAGAGGCCTAGGACTGAGCTTGACTATGAATCTACTGATCAGGACTCTCTTTCTTCTAATTCTTCCAATGACATGGATTTGTCCATACCTACTTATGAGGATTCTGATGCAGAGGATTCCATTCCCTCTGCAACCCCCGAGGATTTCTCTTTTGGGGAAAATTTACATACCTTAAGGGAGCATTTCCGCTGGGAAAGTCAGGAATTTTCTGAATCTAAAAAGAGACTTAGGGAATTCCTTCTTCTACCTCAGCATAGGCCTTTGGCTATACCTCCTGTACTAGACATTGTTGATGATGTGTTTTCGGAATCCAATATGGCCCCTGATTCCCTGCCTCCGGCTTTTAATAAACCTGACAGATACTACAGGGATCCTGAGTCCCACAAGTTCCTTTTCAAAAATCCTGTTACAGATCCAGAAACCATTTCTCATGGACCCAAGGACATTAAGACTTCTACTGCTAAAAGTCCTACCCCTTCTGATAGACATTCCAGGGCACTGGACAGCTGGGGTAAAAAGGTTTATACTTCTGTAACCTTGGCAATCAGGGCTTTAAACTGCCAATTTCATATGCTAAAATATCAACAGCGTATTATGGATCTGCTTAAACAGAAAATGATGTTGATTTCTGCCTGTGTGGAAAATAAAGATTTACAGGATTTATTGCATTCTGCTGAACAAGTTGGAAAACATACTTTGCAATGTCGTTTTGATACTTTAGAGGCCTCTTGCAGGGCTGCTGTTACTGGGTCTGTGCTTAGAAGGCATGCTTGGCTTAAGGAGCAAACTCTGCCTGATCATGTTAAAACAAAATTGTTGGATGCTCTTTTAAATCAGGACTGCCTGTTTGGCAATAAGGCTGAAGAAGTTCTAAAAAAGATGGAAGATAAAGCTAAATCTATGCAAGCTGTAAAAGATTTCTTACAAGTGCAACCACCAAGATTTAGTAGGCACTGGCCTACTAAGAATTGGTCCTTTCCAGCTCCTTCCAGATTCACTCAAACCAAACCCAGACACACCAAAAGCACCAGGTTTCAGTCCCAAGGGACTCTCAGAACTAAGCAATGGGGGGCCTCCACTTCCAAATCTGGAAATAACAAGACACCCTCCTATGGTAAACAGTCTCAATGACTTTCCTTTAAAATTGCCAAGCACTTACCTTTCAGTCACCCCTTTGGGGGGAAAAATTGCTCTTCATGCAAAAAATTGGGAATTCATAACCCAGGACAATTGGGTTTTAAATTTAGTGTCCCAGGGATACAGATTTCATTTCCACATGTTGCCAACACCAAACGGGTGGGCAGACCTACCCCCAAATCAGTGGGCAGAGGCTCAAAAACAAGTACTTTCCCTCTTAAACATGAGGGCTATTCAACCGGTACCAGAAGAGGAAAAGGGGCAAGGTTTCTATTCCAGGCTTTTCTTGGTACCCAGAAAAGGCAAATCATGGCGTCCAGTTCTGGACCTGTCTACTCTAAACACCTTTCTGGACATTCCAAAATTCAAGATGCTGTCTCTTCACCAGTTACTTCCTATGCTAGGTAAAGATGCCTGGTTGGCAACTCTAGATTTAAAAGAAGCATACCTGCACATCCCAATCAAGGAATCTTGCAGAAGATACTGAAGCTTCAAAGCAGGCTACTTGCATTATCAGTTCTCTGCACTGCCCTTTGGCTTGTCTACTGCACCCAGGGTATTCACACAGTGCCTGGCTCCAGTAATTGCATTTTGCAGGCAAAGAAATATTCAAATATATCCATACCTGGACGATTGTCTAATTCAGGCATAAAACCAGGCCATACTTATAAATCATCGATCTTTTGTAAAAAGGGTTCTAACTTGTCTAGGGTACACTGTAAACGAAAAAAAATCACAACTGGTACCCTCTCAACAGATTACATTCCTGGGTGCAAGCTTGAATACAACGTCCCAGATGGCTTTCCTCACGCCAGAAAAGCAAATTCATTTGGTAACGTACTTCAAACAAGTGGCCACAAAAACCCTGCTATCTGCAAGACAAATGCTGCAAGCCTTGGGGTTCATGTCCTCCTGCATTCTTCTAATTCCATATACAAGACTGCATATGAGTAAACTTCAGTGGTGCTTAAAAAGTCTATGTAGTCAACATTGTCACAACCTGGAAACAATGATTCCTATCATACCTTACCTACGCCTGGAGTTTCTTTGGTGGACAGAGGCCTGCCACCAAAACAAGGGACTGCCATTCACACTACCCCCTGCCGCCCAAACCCTAACTACCATAGCCGGCGTTAGGCACCTGCTAAACCCGCGGCCGTGGGGAGCCCCCAATTATCTCCCCACGTATGAGGGCCCCTATATGAAGCAGCCGCGGATTTCAAAATCGCTTCCACTCCTTGCTTGACGCCTTATTCGTTTCTGCAGCACCGTCGCGCGATTCTGCTCCCCCCCCCCCCAGAAAACACTTGCTTCCTTGATGGCTGCAGCCAATCAGGTCTCTTGCTTTACTTGTTAGCTGCTCTCAATCAGGTCTGCTTCAGTGAAGCAAGGGACCTAATTTGCTGTAGAAATCAAGAAGCAAGTTCTAGATTCCTGATTTGGTTTACCTTAATATTTGGTCTGTCGCACTGTCATTGAATATTCTAACTCACACTGTGATTACATTTTAGAAAAATGGCAGGAGATTACTTAACGGGTGGCTGCAGGTATTAGGTACTATGTTGTTAACTTTTACTTAACAGCAGGAGCAGGCATTTGTGCATTTCAGAGAAGCAGGCATTTGTGCATTTCAGAGAAGCAGGAGCAGGCATTTGTGCATTTCAGAGAAACATTAATTACTGTTGGGTCAGTTCTTTTGATTGTCGACGTTAGGCAAATATCTGAACTGCCCAGATTTTTAAGAATATTCAGATTTTTGCTTTATATTGTTGGTTTGTTCTTCATAAAATTTGTGGTTTTCTTATACAGTAATGAGTACTGAAGTCACAAAAAAATAGCAGATACATTTAAGTTTTAGACTTTATATCCTTCAGAAAAATATATGCTAAAGTGAAGTCTGAAAGCAAGTTTTTAAGTTTATATAAGCAATATTTAAAAAGTGTCCCTATTTTTAAGCCTTTGTACCCCTATTATTTCTGGCTTTGTCCAGATTTTTCATGCTAAGATGTGAGGTATGCTGTGAGGATGGATGGAAGATGCAGGTTTTGCTGGAACGACATTGGGACCAGCAAAGCAGCTGTATTTTAACTGCCCTTGTAAGGGCAATTTCTAAAAGATCTGAAAAACTGTCCTTTTGAGGGCAATTTAAAAGTGCTGAACAGGTCTGGTCTTTGTGTAGTAGAAGCAAGCAGAGGATTAGTAGGAACCTTCTGTCAACTGCAGAAAGGGTAAGTTGCTGGGTTTATTTTTAATTTTATTTTTTGCTGGGGGGGGGGGGGGACCTAAGGAGAGGATTGTATAACTTTTTTTCTGCAGAGTTGTTACACCAAGATGCTTTGTGTGTGTGTGTGTGTGTGGGGGGGGGGGGTGTGTGTGTGTGTGTGAGAGGCTGTCGTTGTAACAGTTTTATTTTATCTTTGTCCAGAATTCTTCTGCTAAGAGTCTAAGGAAGGAAGGCTTGTTTGTAATTAATGTCCAGATTTGATGTCGTTTTTTTATCTAGTCGCATAAGAATATTCAATATTGTATTTTTGTTTTGTGTACAATTGTGCTGAAATATTGGTAGTGGGGGGATAGTGGCTGTCAGAATGCTGCATAATACACAGATGTTTTAATGTATACCAATGCAAACCCTGTTCTGCTAGTTTGTTTTGTATACCGGCAATGTCTACAACTATGCCTAATGCTACACCTTTGTTCTATGATCATTTTTTGCTCTGTACAGAATTATTGTGCTGAGAGGTTGGGAGGGGAGTTAGTGGCTATGAGAATGTTTCAGAATGTACAGCTGCTGTTTTAATGTATACTGATGCAAACTCTGTTATACTAGTATTGTGTACACCGGCAGCATTTACAACTATCCCTGATGGTACGCCTTTGTTCTATGATAATTTTTTTTGCTTTGTCTAGAGTTATTAGCGTTTACAACTATCCCTGAAGGTGCGCCTTTGTTCTATGATAATTTTTTGCTTTGTCTAGAGTTATTGTGCTGACAGGTTGGTAGGGGGGTTGCAGTCTGTGAGAATGTTGTGCAATATTCAGATATTTGCCTGGCATTTATCGATTTTCATTAAAACATGTGGGGTATGCAATGCATTTTACTTCATAATCTGTTATTCCAGCATCTGTATTGGCTGATAAGCACATTGTTTACTTTCACTTCATCCATATTTATTGTGCTGAGATACTGGGGGGGGGGTGGGTAAGGGCTGTGACAGTTCTGCAGAATGTACTGCTGTCTTAATGCGTGCCAGTGCAACCCCTGTTCTGCTATCGAAGTTGATCATAGCAAAGTTTCAAACTATCCCTGATGTTATGCCTTTGTTTTGCATTTTTTTTTTTTTTTTTTTTGGGCTTTGTCTGGAATTGTTAAGCTGTGAGGTTAGACGAGAGGTGTAGGGGCTGTGAGAATGTTGCACAATGTTTAGATGTTTGACCTGTATTTTTGGTCTGTTAGTCATCAAAAATGTGAATTCACACAATGCATGCTACTGGAAAAATGTTATTCTACCATCTTTATTAGTTCATAACCACAATGTTTTAAACCCCCTAATGTTACGTTCTTGTCTTGTTTGTTTTTTTTTTTTTTTTTTTTGTTTGTACCTCCTCTTCAATTGTGCTGAGACTTTTGGGGGGACTATGAGAGTTCTGCAGAATGTACTGATTATTGTAATGAATGCTAATACAATCCCTGTTATTCTAATATCTTTCTAAGTTTATCATAGCAATATTTGTAACTATCCTTGATGTTACACCTTTGTTCTGTAGTTATTTTCAGCTTTGGAATTATGCTGAGAAGGTTAGGAGTTTGGTAGGGACTGTGAGAATGTTGCACAATGTCCAGATGTTTGTTAGTGTTGGTCTGTTCTTCAAAAATGTGGGGTCACACAATGCATGCTACTACAAAATCTTATTCTAGCATCATTATTAGTTCATAAGCCCAGTATTTTGAATTCTTAATGTTCAGTCGTACTGTAGTGCTGTCCAGCATGTGTGGGTGTCTATGTCCTGTCTGCGAGTCTGTGTAACCGTCTGCCTCGTCTCTCTGTCCTGTGTGAGGGAGTCTGTGTCTTTGTGTACCTCTGTGGAACTGGCTACCTTGATGCTGTACAGAGGCTTGCCATAATGTAACAACATTACTACTAAATGCCAGTCAGAGTGTGTGTGTGTGTGTGTGTGTGTGTGTGTGTGTGTGTGTGTGTGTGTGTGTGTGTATTTGTGAGTGGCTACTTTGCTGTGGTACAAGGGCTTGTAATGTAACATACGTATTAAATGCCAGTCAGTGTGTGAATCTCTGTAAGTGGCTACCTTGCTGTGGTACAGTGGCTTGTCATAATTTATTGGTACTAAATTTTATTTATTTAACATTTGTTGACTGGGAAAGTCAGACTAGGACAGAGCCTATTTTTAGCAGAGGCCCAGGGAGAAATGCTGCAGAAGCATGCCCTTAGAATGTGGGAGGAAACCACACGAACGCAGGGAGGACATGCAGACTCCACACAGAAGGCACCCCAGTTGAGAATCGAACCACAGAACCTCTTGCTTGGGGGGGGGGGGGTGACAAAGTTAACTGCTGCACCACTGCACAGTCCCAGTCAGTCAGTGAGTGTGTGTGTGTACCATTGTGAGTGGCTACCTTACTGTGGTACAGGGGCTTGTCATAATGTAACATTGGTACTAAATGCCAGCCGGTATGTACCTTGACATTTCAAGTCTTTTTAATTGTCTGAATGTAATAATACTACACAGTGATTGTTAAATGGTGCTTCATGAGCTTGATAGGGAAGGAGGTGTGATGGCAATATGGTCACACTTTTTATATTCTCCTGGGTAGGGCCTCCAACTTGAAACTTGCTGGGGGCCCCCAAAATACTAGCACCGACCCTGCTAACTACAGACGCATCAGACTACATTACCCCCTGCTACTTAAATATACCAATTCCGAAATCGCACTACATGGAGGGAATGGGTAAATTATGAAAAGACCATGAATATTCATGCCGCATCATTTTTCCATACCAGGCAACGGCCCTTTCACCTGTCATTCACTAAAAACATGCCTACATCTGCGCAGAATGGCCTGCGAGGTATTACACTAATACAAAGCCCCCCAAAATAAAACGTGACTGTAGCAGACAGCTTTACATGTTCCCTTCTACATTCCTATGAGTTGATTGATAATGCAGTCTTCTAGCTGCAGTGCTGTTATTTGTTGACTAAATAGACCAGTAGAGCAGTACAGCTAAAAAACAAGACCAGTGGCACAGGCAGCTAGCTACCAACTATGTTATTATGCCATTTGTCGTTCTTACTGGTCCATACAGCAGATAAATAACACAGGGCAGCTGAAGAATTGAACCAGTAGTATAGGCAGCTAAAAGCTCACTGTGCTATTATTTTTTGAGCTGCAGTATGTTCAATTCAGTGACTCATGCCCATTGACCCTAATGTGACTGTTGTTCAGCCAATAAAATCATTAGTCAAAGGTGTCAAAAGGAGAAATATGAATAGTGGAGCAAACATTACACGACATACTAAAATCAAAATGCTACACCTAGTGGTTGAGAGGTATATGGTGGATTGTTCACAAACTGTCTTTCTACACCTAGTGGTTGAGAGGTATATGGTGGATTGTTCACAAACTGTCTGTTTTTGGCCTGTTTTGCTTCCTGCATATATATATATGTTTTGATTTTTTTTTTTTCATGAAATTGTGAGGGAATGTTATTGTACTTTTTCTATCATTAAAAGTAATTAAGCAGCTGCATGTTGAAATTTAGTGAAAATATTATTTATGTTGTAATGTATTAAAAATAACATTTTATACAAAAATCTATATTGTCCACACATATATATATATTTTGCATTGTTTTCAACTTGCTGGTTAAAAATCATGCCGTTTGTTGGTTTTAAAAGGCTGTTGTGGCTGAATTATCTTACAGGTTCATAGGTAGGTACTAGGCTATCGGCCCTAGGGCCTATACAAGCCTAGCCAAAAATGTACCCTGGCTTTCGCCACCCAAGAAAATTATTTTCCTGTGCCCCTGTCGAGCAGAGCCACAGAAGTGATCCCCGGGTTGAATTTCCTATTTTCCCATCCAATCATCAAGATTTTTCTTGAATAGTGCTAATGAGGACCTTTATTTGATATAGATAGGTAGTTTGTTCCAGAGTGTGGGAAGTCTCTGGGGAAGGAATCTATCCCTTCAGCATGTTCTGTTTATTGTGGTGACAAGGTTTAGATCCCTAGAGCATGTAGCTCAGAGGGATTGGGATTTCTTTAAGTTGAGCATGTCCCAACAGCTCTGGGTTTGACATAGCTTTGTATGTTAGGCAGAAATCGCCTCTGAGTAGGCGATATGCGACAGAGTAAAGCTGGAGTTTTTTTACACGGTCTGCGTAGGGCATCTGTTTGAGGCCAGTAATCCTCTTTGTGAGGTATTTCTGCTGCATTTCCAGTTGTTGTAGACGTAGACGTAGATGTCTTGTGAGGTACATACCAAAAGAGGCATTGTACTCCATAATGGGTCTAATGAGTGACAAGTAGAGGGGAACAATGACCTCTTTTTTTTTTTTTTTTTTTTTTTTTCCTGGATGAGAAACCTTTTGACTACTGTGGCAATGTGATCATCAAAGGAGAGACTACTATTTCTTATCAAACTTTTGGTGTTAAGTAGATTACCACCTATGTGGTAGTTCATGGGTACAGAGTTTTTACCAAAGAAGATGACAATGCACTTCTTGTCATTGTGCTTGAGACCATGGCTTTGACACCAGGCATCTGTCTCAGTGAGGCCATTTTGTAGGATATCCACATCGTTAGGAGTTTCAGTTATTGCTTCTAGTTTGCAGTCATCTCCGAACTTCGTTAGCCAAAGACCTTCTGTGTTAGCCTGTACTTTAGAAAAGTAGATACCAAACAGGAGAGGACCCAGGACTGAACCCTGTGGTACTCCATTTGTCACTGGTCTGAAGTCGGATTTGGAGTCTGCTACTTTCACAGTGTGGGTTCTGTTAGTGAGCCAGTTGACAACCCATCTTGTGACATAGGGATTTATACCTAGTTTAGTGAGTTTATCTATAATTCCAGAGTGGGGGATGGTGTCAGAAGCCTTGGTGAGATCAAGATAGGCTGTGTGAACCACCTTACCCTTGTCTACGGCTTTGGTGACTGCTTCAAAGAAGTTAGTCAGGTTTAGGAGACATGATCTGCCTTTTAAAAACCCGAACTGGGTGGGGTCCAGACTTTAGAGATTACCAATGTCTTTGTTTATAAGTTACATGGCCTTGCAGACCAGGCTTGTTAGGCTAATGGGGTGGTAGTTCCAGGGGTCTGTGGTGGCTCCCCCTTTCTGGAGTGGGATAAATGTCGCTGTGCTCCATTCAGTGGGCACAAAGCCTGAGGTGAGGCTATCATTGAACATGGTGCTTAGGTGGGGTGCCAGTTCATTCTGTAGTTCATGTAGAATACAGCCTGGGATGTTGTCAGGTCCCATGGATGCTGTGATGTTCTTCATGTTTCACTGTTGCAGTCATTACATTTGGGTTATCCTGCTGGCAGGTTGCCCTCAGTCGGCCTGAATTCCAAAGTCTTGGGTCCTGTGTCAGTTGCTATCGTCTCTTCCCTGACGTCAGGTCGTCAGGGGTGTAAAAGATGTAGCCGACGCCATTTTATTCAGTCTTTCTTGCCGCGCGGTGCCCGAAGCAGAAGCAGTTCGCAAGTGCTGGTCGGCCGACTCCTTAGATTTTCGTGTTCGAGTTTCAGATCCGAAGTCCTCATTAAAAGCTAAGTACCCCATTGGGGAAACTTTTTTCTTGCTCCAGACCGATGTCAGAAAAAGTTAATAATTGTTTTTCTTGTGGGAAGCAAATACCTCACAAGGACTTTCATTCTTACTATATTCCTTGCCTAGGCCCTGACCACGACATTGCTAGTTGTCTGTTTTGTGCTAGATTTAACCAACGCACTATTAAGCGTCGGTATGATTTTGCATTAAGCTATTTTTGGTGAAGATTTAATTATGCAATGTCGTCGGATAGCCATCCAACTACCGGAGTTCACAAAAAATGCAAAGAAAAAGACAGGCAACCGAGGCCCAAAACTGACGATGAAGCTTCTCCTAAGCAAGTCGCCAGTTCTCAGTGAGGCGCTTTCACAGCCCCTGACTCCGCTACTTTAGAGTCGCAGGCCGCTACCGACTCCCACGAGGAGTCGGCCAGGCCACAGGAAACTCAAGGTATTGGAGCCTCTGAGATTATTCCCTTGGATGGGTCCGGAGCCGCTGAGCAGGCGTCGGCTTCTGAGGGTATATTCAGACCTAAACAATTATATATTAAACCGACTTCAAAGACTAAAACATCTTTAAAGGCAAAGAAACAAGTTCACCAGCCACAAGGACAGGCCTCCATGCCCAAAAAACAGATGCTGAAAATGACTGAAGACTTAATTACCTTGATCAGGGGTTCCCATCCCCCTCCTGATAAGAGGCCTAAGCAGACTATGAATCTTTAGATCAGGTTTCCATTTCTTCTGATCAGGAATATTCTCATCCCCCCTATGAGGATTCTGATGCTAAAGAATCAATTCCTTCAGCTTCTCTTGAGGACTACTCTTTTGGGGAAACCTTGTATACCATGAGGGAGCACTTCCACTGGGAGAGCCAAGATTTTTCAGAATCTAAGAAAAGGTTCAGAGACTTCTTTTTACTACCTCAGCACAGGCCTCTAGCTATTCCACTGGACATTGTAGATGATGTGTTCTCGGAGTTTAGTCTGACCTGTGACTCCTTACCTCCAGCTCATGTTAAGCCGGACAGATACTACAGGGTCCCTGACTCTCATAAATTCCTTTTCAAAAACCCTAATGCAGACCCAGAAACTATTTCTCAGGGTCCAAAAGGGGTCAAGGCTTCTACTGCAAAAAACCCTACCCCCTCTGACAGGGATTCTAGGGCTCTGGGTAGATTGGGAAAAAAGATTTACACATCTGCTACTTTGGCTATAAGGGCCATAATTGTCGGTTTCATATGCTCAAATATCAGCAATATGTCATGTCACTGCTTAAATAGAAAATTATGGCAAATTCTGAATGTGCAGAAAACAAAGAAATAAATGCAGGATTTATTGCATGCAGCTGAGCAAGTTGGAAAGCATACTTTGCAATGTGGGTTTGATTCTCTGGAGGCCTCCTTCAAGGTCGCTGTTACGGCTTCTGTCATTGGGAGGCATGCTTGGTTAAAGGAACAAAATCTGCCTGACCATGTTAAAGCAAAATTATTAGATGCTCCTTTACAACATGATTCCTTGTTCGGTATTAAGGCAGAAGAGGTGTTAAAGAAAATGGAGGACAAAGCTAAATCTATGCAAATGGTCAAGGATTTCTTACAGGTACAGCCACCTAGATTTAATAGACACTAGCCTACAAAGAATTGGTCATTTCCAGTCTCAGACAGACCTCAAAGGGGCAGATCACAGCCGCAAGGATCCTACAGGTCTAAGCAGTGGAGTGCTTATACCTCCAAAGGTGGAGAGGACAAATCACAATCATACAGGAAACAGTCCCAATGACTTCCCCCTACCTGCACCAAGCACTTATCTTCTGGCAGCACCCTTAGGGGGAAAACTAGCACTTTTTTACTTTTTTCTCAAAATTGGCACATTATAACCCAGGACAAATGGGTTCTAGGTTTCATTTCCATACCCTGCCAAGGGCAAACGGTTGGCCAGACCTGCCAAAACATCAATGGGCAGAGGCTTCAAAACAAGTTGCAGCTCTCACGGGCATGAGGGCTATTCAACAAGTGCCACAGCAAGAGCAGGGACAAGGATTTTACTCGACTGTTCTTGGTACCCAGAAAGGACAAAGCATGGAGACCAATACTGGACCTATCCATTCTAAACACTTTCCTGGATATACCAAAATTCAAGATGTTGACCTTACAGCAGCTTCTGCCCATGCTGGGCAGCAACGCTTGGCTCGTGACTTTAGACCTAAAAGAGGCATACCTGCATGTCCCAATCAGACAATCATGCAGAAGATACCTCAGATTCAAGGCTGGCTCAAAGCATTACCAATTCTCTGCACTGCCCTTTGGCTTATCTACTGCGCCCATTATCTTCACAAAGTGCCTGGCACCAATAATTGCTTACTGCAGACAAAGAGGAATACAAATCTATCCTTACTTGGATGACTGCCTCATACAGGCAGGGAACATGGACATTCTACTACAGCATCTGACTTTTCTGATAAGACTTTTAACATGCCTAGGGTACGCAGTCAACAAAAAGAAATCAAAGCTAGTACCCTCTCAAGAGATAATATACTTGGGTGCAAGCTTAAATACAACTGCCCAGATGGCTTATCTCACTCCAGACAAACAAAGGCAACTGACTACCCATTTCAAGGAAATGGTAACAAAGGCCCAGTTATCTGCAAGAAAAATTCTGCAGGCTTTGGGCTTCATGGCATCCTGCATCTTACTAATTTCATATGCAAGACTGCATATGAGGAAAATTCAGTGGTACCTAAAAAGTGTCTGGACACAACATTGCCACAGTCTGGAAACAATGATTACTCTAATTCCCTGCCTGCAGCAGGAGTTTTGATGGTGGGCAAAGGCTTGTCACCAAAACAAGGGACAGCCGTTCTCACTACCCCCAGCCAAGCAGAGCCTAACGACGGATGTATCAGATTATGCCTGGGGGCACACATGGCAGAAAGAGGCATTCAGGGCACCTGGTCCACAAACCAAAAGCATCTACATATCAATCAAAAAGAGATGCTAGCTGTACAAAATGCCCTGACAGCCTTCAAGGATCTACTTCATCCGGGACAACTACTGATAAAGACAGACAACACCACGGTCATGTGGTACATAAACAAGCAGGGGGGCACTCATTCTTATCCCCTGTGCAGTCTAGCCATGGCTTTATGGGATGCAGCATTGACTTACCAAGTTCATCTGCAGGCACAATTCCTGCCAGGAAAGGAAAATACTCTGGCAGACGAATTAAGCAGAAACCTCATGGATCCCCACGAGTGGCACCTGGATCCACAAGTCTTCAGCATGATAACAAAGAAATGGGGATGCCCGGACATAGATCTATTTGCCTCCCCTCAAAACAATCAACTAAAGAGATTCTGCACAAGGACTTATCACAGACAAGCTTGGAAAGTGGACACCTTATCTTTCAACTGGACAAACCTATCTGTATATGCCTTTCCTCCACCGCCTCTCCTCCCCAAGGTACTCCTAAAGGTCAGGCAGGAGAAACCAAAAATGATTCTAATTGCCCCAGACTGGCCACGCCAGTACTGGTATCCGATATTAAGGAACTTGTCCCAATGCCCAGCCCTGGACCTTACCTCAGATACCTCATCTACTGTCCCAGCAAAACAATCAGATTCTGCACAGCCAACTCAGGACCCTAAACCTGGCAGCATGGCGGATAATGTAGCCATACAAACCACACCACTCAGTAAAGCTGTGATGGATGTCATTTTAGAAGCCAGAAGGCCTAGTACTAGAAAATCCTATGCTGGGAAATGGAAGAGCGCTTGGAACCAAGCTCAAGGGACTGATACAGCTGTCCCAAATATTCCTCAGATTTTGCAATACTTAACTGATATGCTGGACAAAGGCCTATCTTTTTCATCAGTTAAAATCCATGGCTCTGCCATTTCGGCTCATTACAATACAGAGCCGCCACTCTTTCTCATCCTTTATTAAGGAAGTACCTCAGAGGAGCCAAAAACTTAAGGCCTCCGAGGAGAATGCCAATACCTGCATAGGACCTTAATTATGTCTTGGAAAAACTCACCTTACCTCCTTTTGAGCCAGCTGCTACTGCGGATATAAAGTTCTTATCTTGGAAAACAGCTTTGCTCCTAGCAATAACTTCTGCAAGACTAGTTTCAGAGCTACAGGCTCTCATGGCTGTGGAACCCTTTATCCAGACAGGGTCTCTCTGAGAACAAACCCTACATTTATGCCTAAGGTGGTATCCAGTGTAGCCCTTAACCAATCAATTCATTTGCCAACTTTTTATCCAAATCCACAGAACAAGGGGGAGAAAATTCTGCATTCTTTGGACGTACGCAGACAACTTAGATTCTACTTGGACAAAACTAAAGTTTTCAGAAAGAACAATTACTAGTGGCATATGCCACAGCATCACAAGGAAAGGCTATCTCCAGGCAGACTATTTCAAAGTGGATAGGTCACTGCATTCATTTCTGCTACTCACAGCATGGCAAACCAGTGCCTAACGGCATTAGTCCACATTCAACCAGAGCTGCAGCCACTTTTGCAGCCTTTCTCCGGGGAGTACCAACTAAAGACATTTTGGAGGCTGCTACTTGGAGTTCAGTGCATACCTTTACAAAACATTACAATCTGCCTCTACTCTAAATCCAGGGCAGGCTTTGCCACTGCAGTTCTGCAGGGCCTCATAGCCGCTCCTAATGCTGTTTAGCTCCAGCCCCCCAACCTTAGCTTTGGGACTCGACCCAAATGTAATGACCAACCGTGAAACATGAAGAACATAGTACAGTTGTGTACACTTACCATAAATGTAGAAGTTCGAGTGTATTCACTGTTGCAGTCCAGGTTACCCACCTGCCATCCCCCTTATTTTTGCTGGAACTTATCTTTACTTCTCTAATCTATACAACCTAGGTGGTCTATTTGCTTATAGATGAAGGTAAAGCTTATTTTTGGTGCATGTATGTTTTATTTACATAATTTTAGCCTACCCTTTTGGGGGCACCTGACATCTGGGGCAAGAAAAACTGAATAAAATGGCGTCTGCTGCATCTTTTATACCCCTGACGACCTGACGTCAGGGAAGAGGTGACAGCAACCAATGCAGGACCCAAGACTTTGGAATTCAGGCCGACTGAGGGCAACCTGCCAGCAGAATAACCCAAATGTAATGACTGCAACAGTGAATACACTCGAACATCTACATTTATGGTAAGTGTACACAACTGTACTTTCTTGGCTTTGGAGAGTGTGGTTTTTACCTGTGCAGCCGTGATTACAGGAACTTTGCATTCTTCTGGTATAGAGATGGGCCCTTTAGGGGTGAGTTGGGGTAAAGTTAGCAAAGGGGTGAGGGGGGGTAAAGTTAACACTAAACCTATCTGCCAGGATGTTGGCAATAACAGTTGGTTCTGTATATGTAGTACCATTGTGCTGCAACTCAGAGCAGATCTGAGTGTTGCCATTGAGATTTTTGACACAGCTATAGAGTGCTTTGTAGTTGTCTTTAGAATCAGTGGTGATTTTGTTTTCATAACTAGCTTTGGAGGATTATGAGTGATCTCAGGTTCTTACTGAGGCTGAACAGAGAGTTCTTCCAGTCATGGGATTTTACTCTTTTTTGCAACAGTTTCTTTCTTCTGTTGTAGAGTTTGTTTATGGCAGGCGGCCACCAGATTGGCTTTCTTTTATTGGAGGATAGCATCTTGGTTCTGGCTTCCTTTTTTTGGAGGATAGCATCTTGGTTCTGTTAGGGATAGCACGATCCATGCAGTCGTGTAAGTGCTTATAAAGTGCATTTGTGTAGGATTCAGCAGTCATACTTCTATTGTCCATCTGCATGGGTGTTGTGAAGTTTACCACTTCTGTCTTAAGCGTGAAGTTGGCTTTGGAAACATTTTTTATGGTGGTTTCCGTAGTGGGGGGATGGGGGTGGGATGTGGCTGTCTAGGCTGATTAGCTTGTGGTCCGATCTGATCAATGAAGAATTGAACTCTGGTGTGGAATACCGGTCGCCCATGTTGGTAATGACCAGGTCTAGGATATTGCTGCCCCTGGTGGGGGTGTGGATAAGTTGATCCAAGGCGTTGGAATTTATGAATTCCAGAAAATGTTGAGCAAAAGAGTTGGTACACAAGTCGTTTTCCCAGTTAATGGTGGGGTAGTTGAAATCACCCATTATTAGGGTGTTGGGTTCTACCCTAATATTTTCCAGTGTATCAAGAAATGAATGGGAATTCTGGGGCATGGTGGGGGATCTGTAGCAAGTTACAATTTGGATTGCGGTCTTGCCCAGAGTTAGTTGGACATGGATAATTTCTGATGGATTATGCTGAGTAAACTAGCCTGGAGGTGTAGATATCCTTAATGAATATGGACACGCCTCCACCTTTAGTGTTTTGGTCCAGGTTAGGTGGACGAAAGGTGTGGTATGAATTATAGCCTGGTAATGCAGGTGTGCTCTCTGGAGCCCTGAACCAGGTCTCTGTCACTGAACAGATGTTGATGTTCTCCATTTTAAGGAGTGCCTCGAGTGAATGCATTTTGAGGTTTAGACTTGTAGCATTGAGTAGCATTACCCTTAGATTTTGCTTGCTTGTACCTCTTACAGTGGTGAATTTGTCATTTGAACCTTGCCTAAAAAAGGCACTATAGGGGTGGCAAGAGCCTTAGCCAGTATCCGGAATCCCATGGGCGACTGGTGCAGGCAATCTCTGGCAAAGCATCGTGGTCTGTTGATCATGTCATTCCAGACAGACATATATTGGATCCCCTTAGAATGACACCAGAAGCTTAGCCAATTGTTGAAGTCAGTCATTTTGTCCTTGTACTGTGGTATCATTCTGGGTGATGGCAGGATGCTACTCAGGGCTAGGGTCATACCTGCCTGGGCTACAAGATCGGAGAGCTCCTCCATATCTCTTTTCATGTAGTCCAGGGAGGTACGTCTCAGGTCATTCACACCAACATGGACAATGACAGAGTCATATTTGTACTTGTTGCGGAGTGACCTGAGTGTGTGCGTTATGTGGCAGATCCTGGCACCTGACAGGCAGCTGACAGTAACTTTCTCCTTGTTTAGCCTGGTGAGTAGAACATCAGTGTGCCTGACTGTAGAATCACCTATGACTAGAGTGTTGGGTACGTTGTTTTGCCTTATGGGCCGTGGTTGAGTGGCACACTGAGTTTGAGTTTGTGGGCTATGTGTCATTTGGTTTGTGTTGGGGGGGGGGTGGAGGTTGCGTGCGCTGCTGTTTTGGAGGACTCTGTTGCTTGAGCAGTTTTTTATCGAGAGCCTCCGCGAATGTAGGTATGTGTTTTGTTTTGCTGTGTGTGTGTTTTGGTGGTGCAGGTTTTGGGGGACTGTGTGATGAGTGTGGTGTGGTGCAAGTGTTTACCTTCTCCTCTTGAGTGTCTAGTCCAGTCTTGAGTGAAGAGAGCTTTGCTTCCAGTTTGGCTATAAGTGCATCTCTCACGGGTTGTAGTGGTCGGTGGTAGGAGGAGAGGGTTGTCTGTGTACATGACGCACTTGCTGCATTGCCCCAAGATGCCCAGATTCATCAGGTAGACAGGAGAAAACACTGGGAGCTGACTCTTAGACATGCCTGGATAGATGCTTATTTACTAAAAACTCCTCTTGACAAGTGAGGAAAGTTGAGTGCTGTAGTAATTTGTAACTTGTTCAGAAATCATTGTAAGCAGTAAATAAGTGCTGAGCTCAAAGAAACCGATTTGAATGCTAAAACTAAAACAAACTGGCTAGTTCTAAGGGAAAATTTGAAGAGCAGACTTTATGGTGCCAGGAATAGTTTAACCCTAGCTAAGCGGTGATGCATAAAGTGTATTTTTTTTAATATAACAGTAGCAAATGAACAAACTGATTTAAACAAATTAACCAATAAAAAGCTAAAAACTGAGTCCCGTTCCAGAATCTTCGATCAGACCAGTTCTAACTGCACACTCCTGCCACTAGGGTGCAGGGGAACCTTCTCCAAAAAAAGATGGTCTGGATTAGTGCTCAAGTTATACAAACAAAGCTAGATTCAGCAGGTCTGAACTTAGTCAATGCTACAGCAAACAAGGCATACCAATTTCAGAAAGAAACCGTTCAAATAAGCAGGCATAACAATCCTTTAACCAGAAACCAGGCTTGCTCAAAGCACATGAACAGGCCATCTTGAATTAGCTGAAGCCTTTCTTTACCTTGGCTAGATTGTATTAATTGGCTGCAGGCTAGTGGGGGCTGGTTCTTTTGTGTTTTTGTAAAAAAAAAAAAAAAAAAATGCACACTGAGCAGAGTGGATGAGAGGTGTTGACTCCAACTCTTAGCTGAGATATACAAATATCCTGTTTTTTTTCAATTACTTATCGTTTCTAGCAATTTATATATAGCACTTTTATTGTAATCTGCATGGGTAACTGATTTGTTTACAGTTAAAAGCATTATGTATCTTTACAAATCTTTATCTGTTTAAAAACTTTCATTTTGTGGCTTTCTGTAGTGCTTTGTAGGCTAATAGCTTTAGTGTCCCCACCTGCCCTCCGTGTTGGTGTTTTGATGTTATACTTGGTGGCTTTGCAGTTGCCCGCCCCTACTGTAGATCTGATCTGGGACACTCCTCCTAGTCTAGTGTCATTAGCTCTTTCTGCCTAATACAGAGAGAACATTTGATAATGCCTTCTGTTTCTCCTTTTTCCCTTTCAAAAAAAAAAAAAATAATAATATTTTTTTTGCCTGAATTTCCTTATGTTCTGACTGTGCTTCTCAAACATTTTGGAAATATAGAGTATATTTTAGAGCATTTATTATAACTGTAATTGCCTTAATATTGCTACAACTCAAGTGCTGTAGGTTGCACTGCATCTGAAGTGTTTGTGTGTTTTAGCTGCTTTTCTGTATATATAGACTTATCTGTATATGTAGACTAACTACTTATTCTGCTGTTACTGCCTCTTAAATCGTTTTCCAGTTGTGCACTTGCCTTGCTTTATTTAAAAAGTTTTAAATTGCTAATTTTGTAGAGTTTTAATTGCATTTACTGTTTAGGACTACACACTTGTATGTTAGCCTTTTCTGTGTTTATTTACTGTATTATTGCATTGTTTAGCCTGTTTCAACAAAAAAATATATATATACTATCTTGTTTGCTCATTTTCCACCTTTTCTAGCCAGTCCATATCTCAGGCTTTGCTTGTCTCAGGACTTTATTTTCTGTGCTCAGAGCTATCCAGACCTTGCTGTGGTAGAGGGAAGTCCTACTGCCTACCAATTGGACTGGTGAGCATTGTACTGCCTATCTAACGCTAGAGGAGTGGTTTCCAGCCTTAAAATTGTAATTTTATTAGCCTTTTTGAGCTGATTTCTATCCCTTACAACTTTCTGGCTTAAAAACGCATGTGTTTGCACATTTTTCACATCATGCAGCACTACGAGGCTACAGTTAAACTATTCCAGGTGCCAGAAAGTCTGCTCTTTTCCCTTAAAACTAGCTAGGTTTAATCTGAACCCCTGTAACTAGCACTTGCTCTAGAACTTGCTGGAAAGCACTAGGAAGCCTGAAACTGATGCAAGCACTCAGCACTCCTTGTCAGTAAGGAGAAATTAATCATAGGCGCTAAACAGCCTACAATTGCAAAGTACATTGCAAAGGTAAGGGAAAACAGCTCTTAAACTTTACAAAAAAGTACCTAAACAAGCCCAGATTCACCACCTGGTGAATCTGGGCATACTGGGGCAATGCGGCAACTGCCTCATGTACACAGACAATCCTCTCCTCCTACCACCCAACACTGCAACCTGTGAGAGATGCACTTACATAGCCAAACTGGAAGCAAAGCTCTCTCTGGTCAAGATTGTGCTAGACAGTCAAGAGGAGAAGGCTAACACCTGCATTACACCTCTAGCAACTCATAGCCCTTCAAAACCCACACCATCAACACCCACACATAGCAACACTAAACCCACATATGCGGAGGCCCTTAACATTAACCTGCCCAAGCAAGAAAGACCTCCAAAGCTGAAACGCAAACAAACATCAGTCACAACCAAAGTGACATATAGCTCACAACACCAGTGTGCCACCCAACAACAGCCCCTAAGGCAAGACAATGTACCCAACACTTTAGTCATAGGTGACTCTATAGTCAGGCACACTGATGTCCCACTCACCAGGCTGAACAAAGAGAAAATTACAGTCAGCTGCCTGTCGAGTGCCAGGATCCGCCTCATAACGCATGCACTCATGTCACTCCAACAAGTGCAAATACGACTCTGTCATTGTCCATGCTGGAGTGAATGACTTGAGATGTACCTCCCTGGACTACATGAAAAGAGACATGGAAGAGCTCTTGGATCATGTGACCTAGGCAGGTATGACCCTAGCCCTGAGTAGCATCCTGCCTTCGTCCAGAATGATACCACAGTATAAGGACAAAATGATTGACTTCAACAATTGGCTAAGCTTCTGATGTCATTCAAAGGGGATCCAGTATTTGTCTGCCTGGGAAGACATGATCGACAAACCACCATGCTTTGCCAGAGATGGTCTGCACCTGTCACCCCTGGGATTCAGGTTACTGGCTAAAGCTCTTGCCACCCCTATAGTGCCTTTTTTAGGCAAGGTTCAAAGGATAAAACCACCACTGTAACAGATACAAGCATGCGAAATCTGAAGGTAATGCTACTCAATGCTAGAAGTCTAAACCTCAAAATGCACTGCCTCGAGGCACTCCTAAAAATGGAGAACATCGATATCTGTGCAGTGACAGAGACCTGGTTCAAGGCTCCAGAAAGCATCCCTGCAGTACCAGGCTACAATTCGTACCACACTTTTCGGCCACAAAACCAAGACCGAAACACTAAAGGTGGAGGAGTGTCCATATTCACCAAGGATATTCACACCTCCAGGCTAGTTGCCCAACACAATGCATCTGAAATTCTCCAGGTGCAACTAACACTAGGTAAGACTGCAATCCAAATTGTAGCTTGCTACAGATCCCCCACCATACCCCAAGATTCTCACTACACCTTCCTAAACATACTGGAAAATATTAAGATACAACCAAATACCCCAATACTTGGTGATTTCAACTATCCGGCCATTAGTTGGGAAAACTACTCGGGTACCAACTCCTTTTCCCAACAGTTCTTAGAATTCATAAATTCCAACGCCCTATTTTCCAAACAGTTCTTGGAATTCATAAATTCCAACGCCCTGGATCAACTAATCCATTGTCCCACCAGGGGCTCCACCATCCTAGACCTGGTCATTACCAACATGGGAGATAGATGCTTCACACCAGTGGTCACCCCCCTCATTGGTCAGGTCTGACCATAAGCAAATCACCCTTGAAATTCACATCCCACCCCCACCCCCCGATAAGGAAACCTCCTTAAAAAACTTCTCCAAGGCCAACTTCATGCTACTGAAGTCAGAAGTGACAAACTTCACGACACCCACGCAGACGGGATCTGGAAGTTCGACTGCAGAATCCTACACTAAGGCACTGTACAAGCACATCCACTCGTGCATGAATCGTGCCATCCCAAATAGAACCAAGATGCTCTTCTCCAAAAAAAGTAAGCCAATCTGGTGGTCCCCTGCTATAAACAAACTATACAACAAAAGGAAGAAATTGTTGCAGAAGAGCGGAAAATCCCAGGATGCAAAAAACTCCCTCACCAGCCTCAGTAAGAAACTGAGATCCCTCATAAAATCCTCAAAAGCTAGTTACGAAAATAAAATTGCCAAATATTCCAAAGACAACCACAAGGCATTCTATAGTTATGTCAAGAATCTAAATGGAAATGCTCAGATCTGCTCTGAGGCACAACAGAATGGCATTAAATATACTGATCCCAAGGATATTGCCAATATCCTGGCAGATCGATTTAGTGCCAACTTCACCCACCTCTCACCCCCTAAAGGGCCCATCTCAATACCAAAAGATTGCCAAATTCCGATAATCACAGCCACACAGGTAAAAACAGCATTCTCCAAAGCTAGGAATATGGCATCCATGAGACCAGATGACATCCCAGGCTGTGTACTACATGAACTACAAAATGAACTGGCACCCCAACTAAGTGTCATGTTTAATCATAGCCTCACCTCAGGCTTCGTGTCCACTGAGTGGCACACAGCTACAATTATCCCACTCCACAAGGGAGGATCCGTCTTGGATCCCAGGAACTACCGTCCCATCATTCTGACAAGCCTGATCTGCAAGGGCATGGAACGCATTATCGTGGAACTTATAAACAGGGACATTGGCAACCTTCAAACACTGGACCCCACCCAGTTTGGGTTTGTGAAGGGCAGATCTTGTCTCCTGAATCTGATTGACTTCTTCGAATCGGTCTCCAGAGCTGTGGACGAGGGTAAGGCGGTCCACACAGCCTATCTGGACCTCACCAAGGCTTTCAACACCATCCCCCACTCTAGAATCATAGATAAACTTACTAAGTTGGGCATAAATCCCTACATCACTCAATGGGTTGCCAACTGGCTTACTGACAGAACCCAGACTGTAAAAGTAGCCGACTCCAAATCTAGCTCCAGACAAGTGACAAGTGGAGTACCTCAGGGTTCAGTCCTGGGACCACTTTTGTTTGGCATCTACTTCTCTGAAGTACAGGCCAACACTAAGGGACTCTGGCTAACAAAGTTTGCAGATGACTGCAAACTAGGAGCCATTATTGAATCCCCAAATGATGTGGATATTCTACAAAAGGGCCTTACAGAAACAGATGCCTGGTGCCAGAGCCTTGGTCTCAAGCTTAATGCCAAGAAATGTATAGTTATCCCCTTTGGAAAAAAAACATGTACCCATGAACTACCACATAGGTGGCAGGACACTAAACATCGAAAGTGTGATGAGAAACTTAAGAACACAAGTGGACAGTGGTCTCACTTTCGATAACCACATCGCCACAACAGTCAGGAAATCCTTCTATGTGGCACACCTTATCACTAAGGGCTTTTCATCCAGAAAAAAGGAGGTCATTGTCCCACTGTACTCATCCCTCATTAGTTCCATTAGATAGTATAATGCCCCATTTGGTATGTACCTCACAAGACATCTGCAATAGCTGGAAAGACCACAGAAATACCTCACTAAAAGAATCACAGGCCTAAAGCAGATGCCATATGCTGACCGTCTAAAAAACTCCAGCTATACTCTGTGGCATATCGTCTACTCAGAGGCGATCTCTGCTTAACATACAAGGCCATGTCAAACCCTGAGCTGCTGGACATGCTCCACTTAAAGAAATCCCAATCCCTCAGAGCCACACGCTCCAGGGATCTAAACATTATCATCACAATGAACAAAACATGCTGGAGGGATAGGTTCCTGACCCAGAGACTCCCCATTCTCTGGAATGGACTGCCCATACATGTCAAGCAGAGCGCCTCATTGGCTCTCTTCAAAAGGAACCTTGATGACTGGATGTGAGATAGGAAATTCACCCCGGGATCATGTCAGTCGCCCTGCTAGACAGGGGCCCAGAGAAGTAAATATTGTGGGAAGAAATTTCCAGGGAATTGTTATGGCTAGGCTTGCATAGGCCTTAGGGCTGATAGCCTAGTACCAACCTATGAACTCCCAGCTCAGATGGGCAGAATCTACTTTCTCCTCCCACAGGAGTTCAGATCACGCCTTCTTAATGTAAAATAAATGGCCTGAAGCCCAAGTGCTTAAACCAGAACCAATACACTCTTAGAATAACAGACACTAAGCCTTCAATCAGCAACTCCTTCTTCAAAAAAATTGTCTTGACACAGCAGAGATACTTTCTCCTGTAATTTTTAGAAGAAGACACGTGGTCAGCCTTATACAGTTCAACGCATGACCTAATAGAACTTAAGGAAAGCAGACATCATAACATCAAATTTGTACAGCTGTTATAACAAATAAAATGTGTGTATTTTACTGTAACATTTACAGTAACAAAATACTTTTTCTGAGAAAATAAGTGTGGTCTTATGAAATAAGACCCAAAGTAATACTGTAACTTGATAAATACAGAGTTGCAGCGAAAAAATATGGCATGTAGAAATTTTCTTGTGAATCAAATGGTTGTATAGGGGTACTGGTGCTGCCTGGTCATATAGGTCCTTATTTTTGAAACTATTCAAAATGCTCGATCAATTTTCTCTGATAAATATGTTGTGGCTCTCGGGTACATAGTCTACTTGGTGACTGCATGTAAAGACATGCGCAGTTTTATCATCACATAACATGTTTGTCTAAATTAATGGGGCAGTTGTAATTCCTGTGACAATAAATTCTATATTTGGGAGAAATGTATCTTTTTTTTTTTTCTTTTTTTCTTCAGGTGAGAATTTTTTCAATTCTCGCCTGTTCCTGGCTGCTGTGCATCCTCGGCTGAGAGCGTGTCGCTCTCTTCTTGCCCTGAGTCTTTCCCCCTGTGTCCTTGCCTGGGTGGATATCGGACCTAACTTGAACTGTACTCCCATTGCCAAAGAAATTCTCTCTGCTGCCTCACTTCATTGAAGAAATATTTACCCAAGAGACTCTAAAAGAACTTAAACTTCTTGCCCTGAGTCTTTCCCCCTGTGTCCTTGCCTGGGTGGATATCGGAACTAACTTGAACTGTACTCCCATTGCCAAAGAAATTCTCTCTGCTGCCTCACTTCATTGAAGAAATATTTACCCAAGAGACTCTAAAAGAACTTAAACTTCTTGCCCTGAGTCTTTCCCCCTGTGTCCTTGCCTGGGTGGATATCGGACCTAACTTGAACTGTACTCCCATTGCCAAAGAAATTCTCTCTGCTGCCTCACTTCATTGAAGAAATATTTACCCAAGAGACTCTAAAAGAACTTAAAGTACGTTCATCTGCTAAGCTAGAACTACTGTACTCTTGCTCTCCTGGCAGCAGCAGTATACTCCCTGTCAGGATTGCCAGCAGCCTACCCACTCAACTCCTCTCCACTATCTTCCATACCTACATTGCTCTTTGTTCCATTGCTCCCTTCTCCCTCTACCCCACCAGCCCAGTTTTCCCTGGTAAGACATTGCATTCCTGTACTGTCTACTAGAGTACATCCCTTCTCCAATGATTTTGAGCTTAGAACTTTAAATTACAACTCTCCTTGTGCTAAGGACAAGAAGTAAACCTGAAAACTCTCTCCTTGTCTCTCAATTTCCACATCTCTGTCCCTCACTCTTCACCTGTTACCTTCAGCCCACTGCTCACACCTTGTCCAGACCCTCTCCTCTTAACCTTGTATTACTTACACTTAATAATACTGTTCCTCTGATAGTCTCTCGCTCCTCTTCTGCTCTTGGGCTCTGCTGCCCTGTATTACTCTGCACTTTATTTCCCTTATTCTCCCCTCTCTCTCCATCTTAACAGTTATTACTCACACATACTATTTCTGTGCTCTCCTATTACATCTTCACCACCTGACCCCCCAGTGTATGCCTCGTTTTTCTCACTCTCTCTCCCACCATCTCTCACCCACTCTTCATACCCTGCCCTTTCCTTACTCCTCCACATTTTCCAGCCTTTCTCTCATGCTTTTCTCTCACTCCCTGGTCTATTTTAGCTGTAAGATTGCCCCCCCCTACTGTAGCCACATACTCGTAGTCTATTTTCCCTGCTAGTATCTTACTCCTGCTCCTCCCCCGCCCCCTCTGATCCCAGAAGGTGATAAAGGTCCCTCCCCTTCCCTGGGCGCCATTTTCAATTCTCGCCTGTTCCTGGCTGCTGTGCATCCTCGGCTGAGAGCGTGTCACTCTGTAAGTAGAGACTGTTACAAGAAGGCTACTGCATTGAAATGTGAATGTAATTGAAATGTTATTAACTAGCTCGATCTGATGTGTCTAGATCTATTTTAGCCTGTCGTGTATCGTCAGTTATTATGCTTCCCTCTCGCATGTATCCGTTACATTGCTGCTGAGTATTGCACTGTATGTCGGCTGTATGGATGGTCCTGTACATGTTTTATTAAGCGACTACCTTCCCAAGTGAAGCACTACCTCTGGTGCCCTGATTTGTCTGCAAAAGTTTTTCTTAATTAGCGACTGCCTTCCCAAGTTGAGCGATACCTTTGCTGCCTTGTTCTACTGATTTTGGATGCATAGATAACACTATAGCTGTCTTTATTTATTGGTAAATGTATTTCTTACTTAGCGACTGCCTTCCCAGGTAGAGCGACACCTCTGCTGCCTGTTTTATTGATTGTGGCTGCATAGGTAACACTATTAGCTGTTTTTATTTTTTTAAACTGTATGTTAAATGTTAGCGACTGCCTTAATCTGTCTGTAAATAATTGTTCCTGATTAGCGACTGCCTCCCCAGTTAAAGCGATAGCCTCTGCCTTTTTTAAAGGCTGTATGCTAGATACTAGTTAGAGACTGCCTTGGTTTGTCTGTAACTGTTTTATACAAGTAGCGACTGCCTTCTCAGGTAAAATACTATCTTTGCTGCCTAGATTTACCAGTTGGCAGCATAGAAAATACTAATAGATGTTTCTACCTTTCACAAAGGCTGTACGTTAGATATTAGTTGCTAGGGACTAGCAGTAAATGTTTTTCTCGATAGCGACCGCCTTTAGAGGCATAGCGCCATTTATGTTGCCTTGATTTACCTGTCTGCTCAAAGGCTGTACAGACTGAACTAGTAAATGTTTTTCTGATTATTTCAATGCCATAGAATTACATTCTCTAACTTTTATTGTAGGCTACATGTACAGACTGAACTAGTAAATGTTTTTCCGATTATTTTAATGCAATAGAACTACTTTTTATAAGTTTTTAGTAGGCCACAAGTACATTTTAGAACTTTTATTGTAGGTACAAGTACTTTTGCCTTTCTAACTGATGCATATCACTGTTACATGATTGTTTTGACTCTAGTTAGTCCTTTATTGTTAGCGACGGTTTTTACAAACATTGTGCTTCCCTCCACGTGCTCTATGAAATGCTGTCCACACTACTAGCTCTACTGAACTACGTAGTATATGTATATGCCTCATCTTGTTCCACTGGCCTAATTGGATATTTGTATTGCTTTTCATGTAGACTGTATACTTACACTAAGTAGTTTCCTTATCTTTTAAGCCATAGTTGTGGATAAAGTGCTTTTTAACCTGTTACTAACTGCTTTTTGCTTCTCTGTCCACTTTTTTCTTCCTCCAGCTTCTTGCCCTGAGTCTTTCCCCCTGTGTCCTTGCCTGGGTGGATATCGGACCTAACTTGAACTGTACTCCCATTGCCAAAGAAATTCTCTCTGATGTTCTTCATCTCTCATTGCTGCAGTCCTTACACTTGGGTAGTCCGCTGTCCTCGGTCGGCCCGAATATCAAAGTATAAGGCTGACGTCGGTCAAGGCGCATTTGACTGACATCAGGACGTCAGGGTACAAATGCGCATGACCGACGTCATATCCTCAGTCTTTTTTGCCACATGGTCCGATGCAGAAGCAGCGTTGCAAGTGCCGGTTGGCGTTCTGAAATTGTTCGATTTCGGAGTTTCAGACCGAGTCAAAGTTGGCTAAGTACCCGTTGGGAATATTTTAGTTTTTCTTGCCTCAGTGGTTTACGGATGTCAGAAAAAGTGAATAATTGTATTTCTTGTGGGAAACAGATACGCATAGAGACTATCATACTTTGTGTATTCCTTGTTTAGGGCCTGAGCACGACGTTGTTGGGTGTCGCTCTTGTGCTAGGTTCAATAAGCGCACTATAAAGAGAAGATTAGATTGTGCCAGGTTAGTCTTGAAGCGGTGCAATTATAAAATGCCGTCGGATGCTCCGGCGCCGCTTCTTGAAGCGCAAGGACAAAGCAGTTAAGCCTAGGCTAGAAGAACCGTCCGTGCGGACGCCGGTTCTTTAGAGGTGTCGGTGGAGCCGGTGGTTCCACCGGAGGTTTCTTTGGGATCCCAGGGAGAGACTTTGTTATTGCAGGATGTGGCCTGTCAGGAGGCAGGTCAGGCTGATGGGGCTTCTCAGGTTACTATACTCCCCTCCCTGCCTAGGGTGGTTAGGCCCTCTCCTTCTGTTTCCAAGGCTTCTCCCAGAGGCAGGCCAGGTTTAGCTTCAGTTGGTGTCACCCCTAGTTCTTCAGGATCTGTGCCCAAGAAGCATATGCTTAAAATGGCAGAAGATTTGATTACTTTGATTAGGGGTTCTTTGCCCCCTCCTGATAAGAGACCTAGGGTGGAGCCTGAGCTAGGGAGTTTGGAGCAGGCTTCGGATGTTTCAGAGTCTTCGGCTGAAGACTTGCAGGAGTACTCTCCTTATTCTGATGTGGATGATTCTACTCCTTCTGCTTCTCCTCCTGAGGATTTTTCTTTTTCAGAAACTCTTCATTCCATGAGGGAGCATTTTAAGTGGGAAGGTCAGGACTTCTCTGATTCCAGGAAAAGGCTTAGGGAATTTTTGTTTTTACCCCAGCATAGGCCTTTGGCTATACCTTCTGTTTTGGATGTAGTGGAAGATGTTTTTACAGAGGCTTCTCTTAATCCTGATTCTTTGCCTCCTGCTCCTGTTAAACCGGATAGGTATTACAGGGTGCCTGAAGCTCATAAGTATCTTTTTAAGAGTCCTAGGGCAGACCCAGAAACTGTTAGCCAGGGGCCTAAAGGTGTTAAGGCTTCTGTTGTCAAGAATCCGGTTCCTGCAGATAAAGAGGCCAGGGCCTTGGATAGATGGGGAAAGAAAGTTTATACTTCTTCCACTCTAGCTATGAGGGCTTTGAATTACCAGTTTCACATGTTGAAATTCCAAAACTATCTCCTTTCACAGTTGAAGTCTAAGGTTGATGCTCTGGCGGAAGGTATTGATTGTAAAGAGTTGCAAGATTTAGTACATGTTTCTGAACAGGTGGGTAAGCATTCTTTGCAATGTGGTTTTGATGCTGTACAGGCCTCGTCTAGGGTGGCTGCCACTGGGTCAGTTCTTCGCAGGCACGCCTGGCTGAGGGATCAAAATTTATCTGAACATGTTAAAACAAGGATTTTAGATGCTCCTTTACAATCTGATGTGTTGTTTGGTTCTCCTGTTGAGGCAGTTTTAAAGAAAATGGAAGACAAGGCTAAGTCTATGCAGACTGTTAAAGATTTTTTTGCAGGTTCAGCCTCCAAAGTTTAGTAGAAATTGGCCTACTAAGGGGTGGACGTATCCTTCTTATGATTCCCAGTCTAGGGGTAGATCTAGATGTGGTAGGGGCAGAGCTCAGGGCTCTTTCAGGCCTAGAACAGGGAGTTCTCCTGCACAGTCTTCGGGTGAGGGCAGGGGTCAGTCCTTTCGTAAACAGACCCAATGACCTACCTTTTCAGCTGCCAGAGTCTTCTCGTCTGGCAGCACCTTTGGGAGGAAGGTTGGCACTTTTCAAAGGAAATTGGAGTTTAATTACCCAAGACAGATGGGTATTGGATATCATACACCACGGTTACAGGTTTTATTTCCATACCTTGCCTCCTTTCAAAGGCATGCCAGACGTTCCTTCTCAACAAAGAATAGAGGCTCACAAGCAAATTTCTCTGTTACTCCAAATAGGGGCCATACAGCCGGTCCCTATGCCAGAAGTGGGCCTAGGATTTTATTCTCGCCTGTTCCTAGTACCAAAGAAGGGGAACACGTGGAGACCAATTTTGGATTTATCTATCCTCAACACTTATCTGGACATTCCCAAGTTCAAAATGTTGACGTTACAGCAGCTTTTACCTCTGCTGGGCAAGGACCATTGGATGGTAACTTTGGATCTCAAGGAGGCTTACCTACATGTTCCTATCAGACTAAGTTGCAGGAAGTATCTGCGTTTTCGAGCTGGGACTTCTCACTATCAGTTCTCTGCATTGCCCTTTGGCTTATCTACTGCGCCCAGAGTGTTCACTAAAGTTCTGGCTCCAGTGATAGCTTTCTTCAGGCTAAAAGGAATACAAATCTATCCTTATTTGGACGATTGCCTGATTCTGGCTCAAGGAAGGGACGAGCTTCTTCATCATTTGGAATATGTGATAGCAGTGCTAAGATGCCTGGGGTATTCTGTGAACGAAATAAAGTCCAGTCTAGTACCCTCTCAAGACATGTGCTTTCTGGGTGTAAGACTGAATACAGCATCCCAGATGGCCTTTTTGACCCCGGACAAACAAAAGAATCTTTCCCTTTACTTCCATCAACTATCTCATCAGTCCGGGCTGACTGCAAGGACAGTCCTTCAAGCCTTAGGGTTCATGGCATCTTGTATTCTGGTGCTTCCCAATGCCAAACTGCATATGAGGAAGCTACAATGGTATCTCTAAAATGTATGGACACAGCACTGCCAGGATCTGGACACTGTCATTCAAATAATACCTTGCATTCAAAAGGAATTTTTGTGGTGGGCTCAGGAATGTCACCTAAACAAGGGACTCTCTGTGACCCGGCCAGAGGCGAGTCAGATTTTAACGACAGATGCCTCAGACAAAGCTTGGGGAGCTCATCTAAATGGAAAGTGGATACAAGACAAGTGGCCTGCCAGACTACAACATCTACATATCAACTTGAAGGAGATGTTAGCAGTCCAGTTTGCATTAATAGCTTTCAAGGATTTACTTCTTCCAGGGCAGGTGTTGATTCTAACAGACAACACAACTGTCATGTGGTACATCAACAAGCAAGGGGGAACACATTCTTATCCTCTTTGCAGGCAAGCAATGATTTTGTGGGAGACTGCTCTCAGTTTACAGCTCAATCTTCAGGCAAGGTTTCTGCCGGGAGCACAGAACTCCTTAGCAGATGTGTTGAGCAGACGAATTATGGATCCCCACGAGTGGAAATTGGATCCTCATGTATTTCAGAAATTGACAGTGTCATGGGGAACTCCAGACATAGATCTGTTCGCTTCTCCACTAAACCACCAGCTGCCAAAGTTTTGCAGAAAAAGGTTTCATCCCACAGCTTGGAAAGTGGATGCTCTTTCCTTCAATTGGAGCAATCTCCATGTGTATGCCTTTCCGCCTCTGCCTCTCCTCCCAAAGGTACTACTGAAGGCCAGACAAGACAAGCCAAGGATGATTTTGATAGCTCCAGATTGGCCTCGACAGCATTGGTACCCATTACTGAGAAGCCTGGTACGGAAGCCTCCATGGCCTTTGCCTTCGATTCCACACCTGTTGTCTCAGGAGGACAGTCATTTGCTCAATGTCAAGCTTCACTCTCTGCACCTAACAGCCTGGCATATTCTGTTTTGAACCATAGCGGGCCTCCACTTCCACAGCAAGTTTTGAATGTTATTTTGGAAGCTAGAAGGCCTAGTACAAGGAAAGTGTACGCAGATAAATGGAAGAGATTTTTATTTTGGAGTGCAGCAAAGGATTTTGATGTTTCTGAGCCTAATTTAAGTGTGGCTCTTCAATATCTTACTGAGTTACTGGACAAAGGTTTGTCCTTCTCTTCTATTAAGGTTCATGCTGCAGCAATTTCGGCTCACTATGATTGTGACCCACCATTGTTTTCTCATCCTTTGTTCAAGCAATTTCTTAGAGGGGCAAAGAATATAAGACCCCCACAAAGAGCTCCTACTCCTGCTTGGGATCTCAATTTTGTGTTGGAGAAACTCACTCTACAACCTTTTGAGCCTGCAGCTACTACTGAATTAAAGTTTTTATCATGGAAGACTGCTTTTTTGTTGGCTATTACCTCTGCAAGAAGGGTTTCTGAGTTGCAGGCCCTTATGGCGGTTGAGCCTTTCTTAATTTTCCATAAGGATAGGGTATCTTTACGTACTAACCCTTCCTTTATGCCTAAAGTGGTTTCTAGTGTGGCTTTAAACCAAACTATTCATTTGCCTACTTTTTATGCAAACCCCCAAAATAAAGGGGAAAAGATTTTGCACACTTTAGATGTACACAGGCAGTTGCGATATTATTTGGACAGAACTAAAGGGTTCAGGCAGTCTCAGCAGTTATTTGTTTCTTTTGCTTTGAGTTCTCAGGGCAAGCCTGTGTCAAAACAAACTATTTCTAAGTGGATTGGGTTTTGCATTGCTTTCTGTTATTCCCATCATGGCAAGGAGATTCCAGCTGGGATTAGGCCTCATTCCACTAGGGCTACTGCCACTTCGACAGCTTTTTTGAGGGGGCTGGCAACTAAGGATATTCTGGAGGCAGCTACTTGGAGTTCAGTGCATACTTTCTCTAAGCATTATCACCTACCTCTTTACTCTAAATCCAGGGCTGGTTTTGCCACTGCTGTTTTGCAGGGCATTTTGGCAGCTCCTGCTTCCTTATAGTTTGGCCATCCTCCCTTACCTCTGCTTTGGGATTCTACCCAAGTGTAAGGACTGCAGCAATGTGAGATGAAGAACATAGTACAGTTTTGTACCTACCATAAATGTAGATGTTCGAAGATCCACATTGCTGCAGTCCAATTTACCCTCCCTCCTTCCCCTCTGTAGTTAGAGGCGGTTGTGTGGGTTGGGTTGTCAATATGAGGTATATTGTGTATATTGTATATATATTGTATATATTGTACATATTTTTAGTGCTAGGATGGTTGGTTGTTGGTTTGCTGTCTTTTGGTTTTGACCTTTATTTTTAGGGTCTTCTGACATCTGGGGCAAGAAAAGACTGAGGATATGACGTCGGTCATGCGCATTTGTACCCTGACGTCCTGATGTCAGTCAAATGCGCCTTGACCGACGTCAGCCTTATACTTTGATATTCGGGTCGACCAAGGACAGCGGACTACCCAAGTGTAAGGACTGCAGCAATGTGGATCTTCGAACATCTACATTTATGGTAGGTACAAAACTGTACTCTGCCTCACTTCATTGAAGAAATATTTACCCAAGAGACTCTAAAAGAACTTAAAGTACGTTCATCTGCTAAGCTAGAACTACTGTACTCTTGCTCTCCTGGCAGCAGCAGTATACTCCCTGTCAGGATTGCCAGCAGCCTACCCACTCAACTCCTCTCCACTATCTTCCATACCTACATTGCTCTTTGTTCCATTGCTCCCTTCTCCCTCTACCCCACCAGCCCAGTTTTCCCTGGTAAGACATTGCATTCCTGTACTGTCTACTAGAGTACATCCCTTCTCCAATGATTTTGAGCTTAGAACTTTAAATTACAACTCTCCTTGTGCTAAGGACAAGAAGTAAACCTGAAAACTCTCTCCTTGTCTCACAATTTCCACATCTCTGTCCCTCACTCTTCACCTATTACCTTCAGCCCACTGCTCACACCTTGTCCAGACCCTCTCCTCTTAACCTTGTATTACTTACACTTAATAATACTGTTCCTCTGATAGTCTCTCGCTCCTCTTCTGCTCTTGGGCTCTACCCGCTCCGTTCGCCCTGCGGGCTCACTCCGCTCACCTACCCTGCCCCCAATTCCCACCCACCCCTAGCACGTCTACATTTATCCCTCTAACAGACACTCCCACTCCCATTCTACTCCTATCAGTATTCATACCTCCTACCACACCTTCCTTTTTTCCCGCCAAAACCAACTGACACTCTACTCCCCACTTTCAACTTGTTAACCAATCCTACTCCTTTCCCTCTTCCTGACCACACCCCTCTTTAACTAATACTACTCTCCTCACTTCTAACATAACTTTCACTTCCTCTATACATAACTACCTCCTATTTACCATACAACACCATTCCATTACTGTCTACTGTTACTCTTCTACAACATGCCTCCTAAATACTCCTTCATCTCCCTTCCACTACTACTTCTCCTCTCCTTATCCTATCTCCACCATCTCTCCCAGCCCACTACTTCCTTCACCCTCCAATCCTTTCACATAACTAACCACCACAACTCACCCCCATTACAATCATACTCTCTTATTTCCCCCTACTTATACCCCTCAGACAACCTCCTTCTTTATCGATACAAACTTATCTCCCATCACACAATCTCCATTCCCATAACCACTAGTAAAATCCAATATCTCACAACAAACCCCAATCTCACCACACTGTTATCTATTCACTTAAACTGTTATATATCACACCTGACTAGTACTCTCATATCAGGTGACATCCATCCCAACCCAGGCCCTGCCACTATAACCACCACAACTAAATCCTTATTATTCACTTCCTTAAATCCGCAAAGCATCGTTAACAAAGTCCCAAACCTTCATGCTTGGCTTACACATAATAAACCTGACATCTTGACTATTTCTGAAACCTGGCTAAAACCTCATATTAAGGACTCTGAAATATCTCCCCCTAACTACTCCATCATAAGAAAGGATAGACCTCTCAGAAAGGGCGGAGGAGTAGCACTTATATATTCCTCCTCCCTAGTAGTTTCTCCCTACAACAAACCTATCCCACATTTTAACAACGCTGACCTACTCCTCACTCTTCTACAAATCAATAATCACAAACACATATGTATAGCTTCCCTGTATATCCCCCCAGGGATCTCTACACTTGAACTTATACTCTCTTGGCTATCCAGTAACATTAGCAATGAAACCATAATCCTTGGAGATGTAAACATTAACTGGGCCTCTATCCAGGCTCCTGCAAACACCAACAATATCAACCTCTACAATTTCTCACAACTAATCAACTTGCCCACCTACCCAGCCAATAACCCCTCAAATGGGAGTATATTGGATTGGATTCTAGTCTCTCATCCTCACTATTTCACCAACAGTGGTATCCTTCCTGACCCACTAGGTGACCACCTACCCACCTTTACCCACTGATCTCCCACTATCCTTCAACAAACCCACAACATCATTACTATCCGTGACCAAAAAAACTTCAACCCAATAACCTTTTCTAACTCACTTAAAGCAGTAAATTGGACCTGTCTAAAAACACTACCTCTAGACAATGCTGTCTCATACTTTAACTCAACATTCTTAAAAGTACTTGACTCCCAAGCTCCCCTACGGACCAAGAGAATAAAAGCTAAATCAGCCCCTTGGCTATCTAAAACTACTCTTTCTACCATGAGGCAAAGAGACAAAGCATGGGCACGCTTCCAAAAACATAAGGCAACCCCACTCCTTAACGAATACAAAATGCTTCACAATAAAGTTAAGAAACATATCTCCTGTGATAGACGAGACTATTACTCTACACTCCAAAACCATAACAAAAACAACCCTCAAAAATTCTGGAAAGGAATCTCCTCTCTCCTCCACTCCAGCAAACCAGATACTCCCACCCCAGACCCAAATGCTTCAGACCTAGACTTAGCCACCCAATTCAATTCCCTCTTCATTGACTCTATTTCTAAACTTACCTCCTCTTTCTCTATCTCCTCCCCAACACCTAACACCCCTTCACCCACCCCCATTATCTCTCCATCCACTCCTTACTCACCACCCACTAATCCCACTATCCCCTATCCTACACAAATTCCACCCTCATCTTTACCACCCCAGAACTCAACACTCCCTGACTGCACTTTCTTCACTTTAAATCCCATTCCTACTGCTACCATTAAGAAATTCCTTCAGAAATTGAAACCATGTACCAATGCTCCTGATAATATCCCATCTTACTTTCTCAGTATTGCTGCTGAAAGCCTTGCCTATCCCATTAGCATCTTAATTAATTGCTCCCTACAAGAAGGCACAATTCCCCAAATTTGGAAACAAGCATTTATCATACCATTACACAAAGGTGGTAACAATAACAGCATTAATAACTTCCCCCATAGCCATCCTGTCCCCCATTTCAAAAATCCTCGAAAAATGTGTACAACTCCAACTCCTTCCTCATCTCCTAGACAACAAACTTATCACCCCCACACAACACGGTTTCAGACCTAATCACAGCACGATGACTGCCCTTCTCTCCTTTCTTGAAATCGTCAACAAAGCCCGTGACTCAGGTCAAATTGTTTCTACCATACTCCTCGATCTTTCAAAAGCCTTCGATACTATCTCTCACAGTCTGCTCCTAACAAAACTCTCCAAACTCTACCTCTCTACCTCCTCTTTGAACTGGTTCTCTAGCTATCTATCAAACAGAAATCAAGCTGTTAAATGGAAAAAGCAACTTCCTCTTACCTAACTACCCCTACTGGAGTTCCACAAGGCTCCATACTGGGTCCTCTACTCTTCAATATCTTTATTAATGACTTCTACAAATCTATCCCCTCTCGAGCATCATCCAATATGCTGATGATTCTACTATCATCTGCTCTGCCTCTTCTATCCCCACACTACAAAAACTTACTCAAGATGCCTTCTCTTTGACAGAGAAATGGATGCTAAACAATCATCTAGCTCTCAATGCCACTAAGACCAAATTAATGTTATTTACTCCCTCTAAACTCACTCCCCAACATTAACTCATTCTTAGTTACTAGTCAAAATAACTTACCTCTCGAAATAGTGTCAGACACCAAACTACTCGGGGTCCAGATCGACAACAATCTAAAATTTAATTCCCACCTACAAAAAAACATCAAAAAAACACATCAAAAACTTGGCATGCTGTATAGACAAAATGCCTATCTTACATCCACCACTAAAACCACTCTAGCTACTTCCTTTCTTATCCCCTCCCTTCTCTATGGTGCCCCTCTACTTACAAATCTTCAGTCCTCATTAAAAAAAACAGCTCTCCTCATGCTATAACAAAATTGCTAAATTCGCCACCTCTCATAGGTCTTTCACTCACCACTGTATCTCCCTCCATAAACTAAAATGGTTAGAACTTCCCAACTATCTCACTTACACTCAACTAACTCTAGCCCGCAAACTGATTCTAAACCCCTCCAACTGTCCCTCCCTTTCTTCTGCCCTTAAAATGCACCTACCAAACAGAGTTCTAAGGTCTAATAATCAAAATCTACTAGAAGTTCACAAACCCACTCATCCCCCAGGCAAAAACCTTCTTTCCTTCAGCCTCGCTCGCCTCTGGAACTCTCTACCACCTAACATCCGCATTACCACTAACCACTCTACCTTCAAGAAATCTCTTTTCTCACACCTAGCATCTCTATGGGAGTGCTCATGCACCCACCCCTCATAACCTACTCTACTGTATAACCAACTCTACTATATGCCCTTTCATACCATAACCTACTGTTTTCATCTTCTATGTTCGCTCATTAATCTGCTTTTATGTTTGTGTTTGTTGCTTCTATAGCATGTACCAATGCTGTTACTATCAATTTTAATGAACATTTATATTTTGCTTATGTTCTTTTACTATGATGTACCTAGAAACTATTGTCAATGTTAATGTAGATTTATTTCTGTTTTGGAGCTTTTCTCTCCAGGACTCCATTGAAAACGGGTTCTTCGAGGCCCAATGGACTATCCTGGTAAACCAACTGCAATAAATAAATAAATAAAGGTGATTTAAAGATGTATTTGGGCCCAGTACTGCATTCTGCATCCAAATCTAAAAGAAACAGAGTAATTCAAAATTCAAGACTGTGACAGTGAAGGCATGTAACCCTTGCATTTGGTACCCGTGTATAAAATAGTACATGCCAGCCCCTCTGTAAAATTCATTGTAAAACTTCAAAGAAGTGACAGTAGGATGAACAGCTGCAAATTGCACATAAAACTGCCACTATTAGGAACTTCAGCTCAGCACTGAATTTCACTTATTACTTTGGTTGTTTCAGATGTGGCATTCGAATCAGGACTTTTTATAGCACTTCGTCTTTTTATGTTTCTAGTGAAATGCAGAATTGTTACTGCAAATGCATATTTTCCCAGTAGAACACCCAGTATAATGCAAAGTAATTTACTGTGACCGTGAAAAGGCCTATGAACGTCTACATTTGGTAGTGGTGCATAAAAAGTTACATGTCAGTCCTGCGTTCAGATTTTGCAAAACCTTCAGGTAATGACTCTGAAATGTTTAGCTACAGAATGCACTTATGCTTGCTGTTCTACCCTTGAGGATTTTATTGCAGCTTAGCATTTAATTTGACCTATCCCTTCAGCTTATTGGAATCACAGCATTTGAGCCATGACATGTTACAACTAAAAAAGTAAAATCCATGCAAATGTGACCCTTTTAGTTTGGAGCCAACTTGTTGAATGTACCAATTTGTTGAGTTGCCTTTCTTTTTTTAAGGTGTTGTGACCTAAAAAGATAGAGGATGTTTATTTTAGTAACAGGGTGTGAACATGAGGGATCTGGTGGGTGGAGCCTGTTATGGGCTCATAGGTGAGTAGTAGGCTAGCTGCCCTTGCAGGCCATATTAAGCCTTTTTTTGTGCTCAAATTTACCTATCCCACTTGGTTAGAGATTGGCCTTGCCCATCTCATGGTTGATAATTCTATATTACCCCATGAGAATAACTGGGCTCCTACAATAGATAATTTGAGTGGACCCCTGCATGGGATAAAGTATTTAGGAGCTGCCTCTGCCCATTATTAGTACAGGGGGCAGACCTGAGGTAAATTTTCTGTTTCCCATCCATAGCTCCAAGTTGCACTTGAATATGGACTTTGGAGTTCCAGAGCAGTGTATCTTGTGCAACGTATACCTGCCCCTCCAAATGATTATAATGTTGTAGAAGAGGTTTCGATCCCTAGATAGAGTATTTCTGATGCCATTTCACTTGCCGATGTGCAGTAAAGCCATCAGTACTGGGTTAAAGGATACCTTGTATGACAGACACAGGCCACTTCTTAGCAGTCTGTAGGATACTGAGTAAAGTGACAAGGATTTGAGTCTGTCTATGTATATCATGTTTTATTTATTTATTGACATTTGATTACCAGGAACATCTGACTGGGTAGAAGCCCATTTTCAGTGAGGCCCAGGGAGAAAAGTTCCAAATTATTACAAAACATTTTAAGAACAATAATTTTACAATCTTCAAAAATAAAACAGAAACATTTGCAGTTTAAGTAATTATAACAAATTAGGCATAATATAAAAACATTGGTTAAGAATTGATACAAGATAAATACCAATCTTTTAATTTTGAGAGAAATTTTAGACAGTTTGTAGAGAAATTAAAGGTAAGTTAGTCTAATATAAACAGGAATTGTGATATGAAATATTTAGAGAGAAAGTCAGGGAAAATAATTTGATAGAAGTAAGCAAGTAAGGGAGAGTAAGGAGGTATAAGGAAAGAAAAGGTACTGCAGTATATATCCCTCTTCATTAGTATATTGTGTTAACAATACTGGCATTTTAATGTTGGATTCTGACACCACCTTAGGAAGGAAGCATTAGTATGTAATGTGACCGTATCCTTATGGAAAGTCAAATATGGGGGCTTAGAATATAATGCAGGAAGTTCTGAAATTCCTCTAGCATAAGTAATTGCTACTAAAAAGACAGTTTTGCAGATCAAAAATGTAAGATCACATTTATCTGCAGGTTCAAACGGAGAGTATTTTAAGTCTTGCAGTACTAAATTTAAATCCCATGGTGGCATGGCGTTTTTTAAATGGGGCTCATAGCAGAAGAGTCATCATCATCATTCGTCATCATCATCATCCCCTTTTTCCCATTTACATGGGGTCGGGGTATTGTATTAACTGTCGCCAACCCTCTCGAGTCAGTGCCATTCTCCTGCCTTCTTCCACACTCATGCCTGACTGTCGCAAATCTTCTTTCACACAATCCATCCACCTCTTTGATAGACGCCCTCGCTTCTTCTTATCTTCTTCCTGTCTGTCCCAATTCTCCCTCACCAGATTGTCTTCTACTTTTCTACACATGTGCCCATACCATCGTAATCTGTTCTCTTTGATCTTTTCTGCAATCGGAGCTACTTTGGCTTCTGCTCTTATGTCCTAATTTCTTCGCCTGTCCCGCAGTGTGCATCCTACCATCTTTCTCAGGCACTTCATTTCCATCACCTGTAGCTTCTTCAACTGTTCTGCCTTTACTGCCCAGGTTTCTGTACCATACAGTAGTACTGGTCGCACCACTGTCTTGTACACCTTACTTTTCAGCTTCTTTGGCATTCTTCTGTCATGTACTACACCTGATACTCTATGCCAGTTGGCTGCAGCCCCTCTGATTCTAGCTTTGACCTCTTCATTCAGACTACCCTTCTCCTCAACCACCCCTCCCAGATACTTGAAGCTGTTTACCTGTTCCACTATCTTCCCATCTATCTCTATTCTCAGCTTCTTCTGATTTCCCCAATCTGCTGCCATTACCACTGTCTTATCCGTGCTTAGTTCCATCCCATGTGCCTTCAGATTTACATTCCATTCTCCTATCCTTTGCTGAAGTTGTAGATCAGAGTCTGCCTGTACTGCCACATCGTCTGCATACAGCAGCTTTGTTGCTCTGACCCCTCCAACCAGTTTGCTGATGTAGTCCATTACCAGTATGAACAGCAGTGGGCTCAGAGCTGAACCCTGGTGTACACCCACTCCCACTGGGAACCCCTCAGTGAGGCCAAACACTGTTCGTACTTGAGTCACTGGGTCCTTGTACATAGCCTGTACTAGTTCTACCAATGTTTCTGGGACTTCAAACCACCGCAATACTGCCCAGATCAGCTTTCTTGGGACCTTGTCATATGCTTTCTCCAAGTCTAGGAAAGCCCAGTTTGACTCTCTCCTCTTCTCTAGTTTCTTCTCAAGTATCTGTCTCAATGCAAACATCGGGTCAATTGTGCTGCGTCCTGATCTGATCTGAACCTGATCATAGCAGAAGAGTACCTTTCAAAAATGCTTTGCATGGTTTAAATGAAACCAAGCAAGAATTTTGAAATCCCACATGAAAGTTAGAGTTGACTAACTAGCACCCTCATTAAACAAACTCGCTAAAAATTCTGGAGCAGAATGTATTGGAGCTGTAAAAGGGTCTGTCTGATACTGTTCTGTCCAGTAAACAAACCTCCATTTTTCTCCTGTAGAGTTTCCTAGTGGAAGGTTTATGGGAAGATAAAAGTGTGGAATGAACAGGGGAAAGCATTGGTTGCCTGGCTATTAAAGGAATTGGAGAAACCATACTGTTAGAGATTTGAGATATCTGGTTGAATCATACCTGTCAGTTGAGACATAAGGTTTGGAATTGGATCCAGAATCCAAGGTGGGAGTAGTAGATGAGCCAAAGGAAGGGGAACCAAATCTGCTGAGGCCAGTAAGGAACATGAGGATGACTTTCCTCTTCAACCAGGCTGCTTTTTTAATTTGGGAATTGCAGGCGATGGGGATAAGCATATAAAAGACCCGGGGGCCAGATGTGGAGCAGAGCATTCTCTGTGATTCCCCAGTGGGGGGATCAGGGCAAAGAAGCTGCTGCCCTTGTTCTGTAGGTGAGATGCAAAAAGATTCCAGCAAGGCTGACTCCACCGACTGAAAATCATTTCCCTCACTTTGTTGTTGACAGATCACTTGTGAGGTAGTAAACTGGAACTGCTCAGTTGGTCTGCTGTCACACTGGACTTCCCCACAATATGCGTTGCTGTTAGAAAGCAGTTGGAAGATATCTCTCTCTCTGCCACTGTGACGCCCCTGCTCTGGGCCAGTAATCCAGGAGCCTCAATCCTCACCACTGACACTGGTGAGGGACATTCAATTTGAACAAAAATAGATGCACACAGTATTTCCAGATGCAGCTCCCTGCACCAAGCACAATGTCCCTTAAGAGAACACAGGGAACATGCTCCTGTCCTGGAGCTGGGTTTCCCCCTGTCTCATTGCCCCCAAATAAGACACCACACAGACCACAGCTGTAGAGTTGAGTCCTCAGCCGAGTGTTCCAAGCAAAGTCCTCTACCACCCTCTCTGTGAAACCAGTGCTGTGTGTACCTGCTCCAACTATCTGACACACACACTCTTTGAGATTTGATTTTTACACACACCTGGGAAAGGCTGGCACAGATTTGCCAGCCATACCCATTCTGCCAGGCTATAAGGTAGATATAGTCTCCAGAACACTCCAAAGCCAACTACTCTAAGGTTCTTTCAAGGGTACCCAGTTATACTGAGCAAAGTTAACACTAGTACAAATGGTAGTATTTTTTACCAGTGCAGCAGGGCTTTCAGAAGCGGCCACAGTGTCACCAAATAATATAAGTACTCTCAAAGGTTAAAATATTCTCAAAAGTACCAGCCACAATGAAAAGTTTAAATATATTTAATAATAAATAAAAAAAAACATGAAAGTACTAAACATACATTTACAATAAACACCAGAGTTTTAGACAGAGGGATATTAAAAAAATAACACAGATGGAAAGATTCACATAGATACAGAAAAACAATACTTAACTGATCTCACTATATTTTGCATACTGATCTAAGGAATTACTGTCCCCTAGTTCATTTACCAGAGTAAGGCAAGATGAAGTGGGTGAGTGGTCTTCCTTCTTGTCAGGATTCACAAACAGACCACCCTGAGACTTCTGTCTCATCTGGTATTAAAATGTTATTTCAGTGCTGGATTACAGAATGACATCACATACATCTGGTCACTTGACTTCTGGTTCCCACACTACCCCCTTTACTAGAAACTGAGCCAGAATCTTGCACATATAGAGCTTTGCCAAGATATGTTACAGCATCTGGAAGCTATAAATCCATTTCAAAAACTTCCACCCTTCCAGGGTAGCAATTAGTTCACACCTAAGGACAATACAGTATTATTCCTAGTCCTGGTTTTCACAGACATTTTATCTCTGGCTGCAATCAGAACTGTAAGATACAATCTTTATGGCCTAAACTAGGTAGTTTAATGTAAGACTATTTTCCAAAGTTAGCTGGGCTGAAATTAACCTCTTCTCTTCCAGTATCTTCTGTTGCAGTGTATTCATTTCAACAGTTGGAGTACAGTCTGACATACAGGTGTATTTATTTTCTGTCCTGCAGGACCCACTGTCGGTACATTTTTAACACAGGCAGCTTTACAAATACATTTTCAACACAAGCACCTGTACAAATCTGTTTGATATACAAATGACATAACATTCTTTACAAATCTCCTGCTAGCTGTGCTGGCATATGTTACACTTGTACTGCCCTAGTTCTCCTGGCATAGCTGACAATACCTCACATCATCACAGCCACAGTTTGAGGGTTTCTCAACACAGGAGATGAGCTCTGGTTCCCCCTTGCTTGTTGATGTACCAGATTACTGACATGTTGGCTATTTGGATTGCAGTTGTCCCATGAAGAAGAGAGTCCTGGGATGCCTGCAGCTCTAACAGCACTGCTCTCATTTCCAGAACATTGATATGCAGGTTGGCCTATACAGGGGGCCAAGTGCCTTGGACTGTTTTCCCCAGGAAGTGGCCTCACCCAATCTGGGAAGCGTCTGTGGTCACTATGACCTTAGGCTGAGGGAGGATGAAAGGATGACCTTGCAACAGTTCTGACTGCATCCACCATGAAAGGTATTGCTTGCTTACTTGGGTTATTCTTATCTTTGCAGACATGGGCCGAGAAAGCATTGACCATTGTGTTGCTAGCATCCATTGAGTAATTCTCGTGGAATCTTGCTAGGAGCAGTAAAAATTATTGCCACTGATGTTAATCCAAGGGCCTGCAGAATCAATTGGGCTGAAGTTCTGGTACTGCAAATTGTTTTCCTGACCTGCAATCTTATTGTTTGCACTCTTGATAGAGGAAGAAAAGCTACCATCGATACTGTGTTGAACACTGTTCCTATGAATTCTAACCTCCGAGTTGTTTTGCAAATGAGACTTGCTGTAATTTATGGTTATTCCAAGATGCATACATGTTTGTAATCCAGAACTTCTATCAGTTTATGCCTGGTTGGGGTGGTAATGAGCCAGTCATCTTTATATGGAAACAACTGGAATCTTTGCAGTCTTAAGTGAATTACAACCACTGCCATGCACTTGGTGAATATTCTGGGAGCTGTGATGAGACCAAAGGGCAGTGCTCTGAACTGATATTGACTTGCTCCCAGCCTGGAAGTGTAAGTACTTTCTGGATCGTTTGTTGTTCTTTATGTGGTAGTATGCATCCTGACGATCTATCGAGCACATCCAGTCATCCTTGCCCAGAAAGGGCAGAATGGATTGAACTGTGACTCTCCAGAACTTTGTGTGTCGAACCAACTTGTTTGGAACACTGAGATCCAAATTTGGTCTCCAGTCCCTAGTTTTTTTTGCCACTAAAAAGAATGTTGAGTAAGTTCTGGATCCTATCTGGTTTGGTGCAACCTCTTGGATGATTCTTTATCTAGCAGTTTTTGAATTTCTAGTGCTGCCGCTTTCTTCTAATTAGGTGGGACATCAGGAATTTTCTTGGGTAATGGAGGAGGTAGGGAGAAGGGATTTGTATAACCTCTGGAAATAATTCTCTGTACCAAACTTTGTAATACTTAGCCAGGCTGTCTGGTGCAGAGTTAAGTGACACCAAACTGACTCCAGAGGTAGGCAATTGGGCCTCAATTCAGGAGTGCTTAATGGGTCTGTCGGAAAAGGAATCTCTAGGCTCCCCGGTTTGCGGGCCTCGTCTGCCACGGGGGTGTTGTCTTCCATTATGTTTCCCCCCTGTACCTCAAGGGAACTTAACTCCACGTGTGTACTGAAAGGACCCTGAGACATTCTGAACCACATTTTTCAGCCTCCTCTTTGATTCCTGGAAAACATTCTTTGAGGTCTTGACAAACATATATGCCCACAGCAGAGACTGTCTTTCCATCTTTCTCACACTTGGAGAGTGTGCCTTTACTGTGGGGCTAAACAAAGAAGTGCCATCAAAGCTAGCATTAACAAACAGTGATTTGAAGGGCTCTGCAAAATCACACAGATGCATCCAGGCATGCCTGCCAATGGAAATACCTGAACCTGCAGCCCTTGAGGCGCCTTCTGCAGCATGCAAGTTAAGCCTCATGGATTAATTGGATGTAGCCTGTGGGGTAGCCATCTGAGAGATTAATGAAGATTGAGCCTCTGCAATTTCAGTTCCAGAAAAAGATTTGGATAACTCTTTAATCAGATCTTATTGTAGCCTAGTGAAATGTGCTAAATATTTCAGTGATCTAAGTGCAAACGTCACTGAAGCATAAACATGCTTCCCATATCTGTTCATCACCCTTAACTCTTTGTTAGGAAGGTAGACAGAGGAGCTGTATTCAGTGAGTTGCTTTTTTGTGGCCGCCGCCACAACCATGACATTTACTGGGACCCATTTACTCCAGTATTCTCTGTCTACTGGTGGAGCCAGAATCCTGTCTGATCTCTTGGGGATTGAATCATATCAGGTCCTTCCATGCCTGCTTGGAGATCAAATCAATAAGCTCATTGGCCAGTGTAGTAACCCAGGAGGTAGACGGACCAGTACCAAATGCTTCCAGAAATACTGATTCCTCAGAAGAAGGGTTTTGGGAAGACCAGACACCCTTTTGTTTTAGGATCACAAGAATGTCTCCAAATGAGACAACATCAGGTGGTGATTTTTGGAACCCATCCCCTTCATCAAAATCAGTATCCTCAGTGACTGACTCGTGAGGAGAGTCCAAGTGCCTCTTTTTGCACTTTCTCTTCCAAGGGAGTTTCTCAGTGGGCTGGTCTGGAGAAGTATCGGAAGAGATCAAAATATCCTGCTGGGTAGAGTAGAAGCTTCAGGCTGCCTGTCCCTGTGGAGTAGAATGTTGAGGATCACTGTGCAAAGTCACTTAGGAAGTAGAGGGTGAATCAGAGGGGGAAGGACCCATCTGATTTGCCAGAGCAGAGAACATACTTTTCACTACTTCAAAAGCAGACTGCTCTGGGGAGAAGGACGTCAACAGAGCCGAAAAAGTGAGTTTCTGGCCCGTTACTTCCCTCTGCCCCAAGAGCAATCCACCCAAGGCGGATGTCTGAGTGGAGCTGTCCAGTGCCAAAGCTTGGAGAGGAAGAGACTTCTCCAAAAACCTCAAAGTCTAACGCATCTTCTCTGATCCGACAGAGAAGCTTTTGCTCCGAGAGTCACTCGGAGCAATAGTCTGATCTGAGGACTTTGTTCTTTTTGGATCTGAACCATACAGACCTGAAGTCTAGGAGTTGAGGGCTATAAAACCACAGGTTGAATTAGAAGGAGCTGTTATTGGTGGAGTGGTAAATGGACAGACTTCTGACCCAAAGGGGTAGGAACCATGAGAACTTCTGAATTTACTCCATGAAAAATTTCCTTATCCTCTCCACATTGGCTTCTGTGAGACTCCTTGAGAAATGAGAGGATACTAGGGATGTTGATTTTTGCGTGCCTCTCTCGAAAGGTTGAGGGCATCTGGATCCAGACTTGGTGAATATGTAGATGTTCTTCATGTTTTGCTGTTGCAGTCATCACATTTGGGTTATCTGCCTGCAGGTAGCCCTCAGCTGGCCTGAATACCAGAGTCTTCGGATTTCTGCGTCAGATGCTGTCTCCTCTTCCATGATGTCAGGTCGTCAGGGGTATAAAACATGCAGCCGATGCCATTACATCAGTCTTTCTTGCCGTGCGGTGCCCAAAGCAGAAGCAGTTCACAAGTGCTGGTTGGCCGACTCATGAAATTTTTGTTTTCGAGTTTCAGATTCAAAGTCTTCGAAAAAGATAAGTACCTCGTTGGAGATCCTTTTTTTCTTGTTCCAATCGATGTCAGTAAAAGTTAACAATTGTCTTACCTGTGAAAAGAAAATATCTCATAGAGATTTTCATTTGTAATGCATCCCCTGTTTAGGGCCAGACCACGACGTCCCTCACTGTCGGTTTAGTGCCTTGTTCAACCCCTGAACTATTCGTCGTCGGGCTATTTTTGCAGCCAATTACTTTCGTACTCCAAAATGGCTTCGTTAAGCCATCCGACTACCGATCGTCCGACAAAATGTAAGGATAAAGACAGAGACAGACTGCATAGGTCCAAAACTTTCGATGACACTTCTGTTAAGCTAGTCGCCAGTCTGCTGGTACTCGGGCACTTTCGCAGCCTCTGATACCAGCTACTTCAGATTCGCAGGACCCATTCAGAGTCCGGTATGCCGCGAGATGCTTCTTCAACTATGGAACCTGTGGATGTCTCTACCTTGGATGGGTCTGGGGTCTGGAGCCACTGTGCAGCCACCAGCCTTTGAGGGTGTATTCGGGCCTACAGACTTGCATTTTAAACCAATGTCATCGTTTCCATCCAGAAGTTCCGAATCCCTCAGGCCTAAAACTCTCACTACGCCTAGAAAACCGACGACCAAACCGCAAGCTCAGGCCCATATGCCTCAAAATCAAATGCTTAAATGTCTGAAGACCGTATTACCTTAATTAGGGGAAGCCAGCCTTCCCCTCTAAGAGACCTAGAACTGAATTACTTTCTGATTCTTCTGATCAGGAATCTGATATCTCTGCTGCTTCTGGTTACCAGGATTTGCCCTTATCTACTTATGAGGATTCTGATGCAGAGGATTCCAGTCCCTCTGCTTCCCCTCCAGAAGATTTTTCTTTTGGCGAAACCTTGCATACTCTTAGGGAGCATTTCCGCTGGGAAAGCCAGGATTACTCTGAGTCCAAAAAGAGACTTGGGGAGTTCTTACTCCTGCCTCAACACAGGCCTTTAGCTATCCCTCCTGTTCCGGACATTGTAGATGATGCAGCTATCTTTGATGTGACACGTATGGCAGGGCAAAATGGGTTTTTATACCCGTTTTGTTGATGATATCTTTTTCTTGTGGTAAGGCACAGAAATAGAGTTAAGATCATTCGTAGGATATCTAGAGAAGAGCTCTGACTTTTTTAGATTTACAGTCAGTTGCTCCGACTCAGAGATAGACTTCCTGGATGTGCGTTTGACCAGATATGAAGATGGTAGTATAGCAACATCTTTTATAGAAGAAAACCTGTTGGCATAACAATCGGTTACCCTTTGATAGCATGCATCCACGTCACACATTTGATAGTATGGTTAAAGGCCAGATGTGTAGGATTTCCAGGTTGTGCAGTGATGACGCAAGTTTTCCGGGTGAAATTGAAAAATTCCAGGATAATTGTTCAAGGGGCTATAGGCGTAAAAAATTTGAGCCTTTAATAGAATTGAGTAAAATCAACGAAAAGGAGTAGTATAGCTAGACCATGGCTCAACAGGAATGTAGCCAGAGAGGAAAATGTCTCGAGTCAGAGCAGTTTTCCTGGTGACAGGAACAAGGTTAACCTGGTTTTTACCTATAGTAGTGATATGGGAGGTATTTGTGACCTATTGAAGCAGCATTGGAAAGTACTACATACGAGAATAAAACAAGTAGTAGGTGTTTCACCCAGTTTTACATTCAGAAGGAATAAGAATCTGAAGGGCATGCTATGCCATAAACCTAAGAATAATGGTAAGAGAGGTCGTGAGATAAAGAAGTCAGGCAAAAACCTTGCTGTCATCGTTAAGCTTGTCTATACATTCTGCAAATGAACATCTACAAGTATCTTAGAACAGGACAGAATTATTTCTTTAATGGTTATGCTGATTGTAGAACAGAGAGTCTTGTGTATTTAGCAGTGTGCCAGAGCTGTGATTCATATTACGTGGGAATGACAAATTGTATGTTGAAAAATAGGATACTTATATTTCGGATATTAGACTGCAGAATGAACATAATTATATCAGCATATTAAGGTGAATATGGGGCACAATTTTTTTTTATGGTATTACAAAGCATTAACAGTAATGTTAGGGGAGGAAATATGTTTAATGACAGAGTGTGTAGAAACTAGATGGATAATTTAGACTTGGGGCTGATAAACCCCCAGGCTTGAATGCTGTAATTCCTTTAAAACCCATCCTTAGAAAAAGGAGGGTGAAATACTGATCTCTGGTTGCTGAGTATTTTAAATAGCTCTGCTTTATCTGCTATGCACTATCTGTTGAAGGGCTTGTTAGCTTGAAAGCGCTCAACAGTGCACTTTTTATTGGCATTTTATTGTTTTAATAAACTTTTTTACAGTTTCAGCTTGGTGTCTCCTGCTTGCTGCATTTCTTTGGATTTACACTTGTTTACCGGCAGAGGGACTTTGGTGCGGGGTGACTTTTTAGCTGTTTTACATTGTAGATGATGCTTTCTTGGAATCTAGCCTTACCCCAGACACTTTACCTCCAGCTCTCAGAAAACTTGACAGGTACTACAGAGTACCTCACTCTCAAGTTCCTCTTCAAGAATCCTTCTGCGGATCCAGAGACTATTTCCCAAGGACCAAAAGGCATTAAGGCTACTGCTGCTAAAAATCCTACCCCTTCTGATAGAGATTCTAGAGCCTTAGACAGATTGGGTAAGAAGGTATACAGTTCTGCTACTTTAGCCGTTAGGGCTTTAAATTGCCAGTTTCATATGTTTAAGTATCAGCAGCATATTAGGGGACTACTTAAACCGAAAATGATGTTGATTCCTGACTTTGCTGAACTCTAAGAATTGCAAGATTTAATGCATTCTGCAGAACAAGCTGGTAAACATACTTTACAATGTGTTTTTGACGCTGTGGAAGCATCTTGCAGGGCTGCTGTCACTAGGTCTGTACTAAGAAGGCATGCCTGGCTTAAGGAACAAAACTTGCCAGATCATGTTAAAGCTAAATTACTGGATGCCTCCTTAAACCAATACCACCTTTTTGGCAACAAAGCAGAAGAAGTCTTCAAAAGGATGGAGGAAAAAGTTAAATCTATGCAAACTGTTAAAGATTTCCTACAAGTACAGCCTCCCAGATTTAGTAGGCACTGGCCTTCCATGAACTGGTCTTTTCAAGTTTCTTCCAGGCCTTCTCAGTCCAAACCCAGGAACAGCAAACCACCTATGTTACAGTCTAAGGCTGTGCACTGACCTAAGCAGTGGGATGCTCCCACTTCCAAAGCAGGGAGTAGTAAGCCACCCCCCCCCCCCATGGAAAAATGGCACAATGACTTAACCTTAACCCTTCCAAGCCCTGCTCAACTACTTGCTACCTTAGGAGGAAAGCTCGCCCTGCATGCAAAAATGTGGGAATTCATTACCCAGGACAAATGGGTTTTAAACCTAGTTTCCCAAGGATACAGATTCTACTTCCACACACTACCAACTCCAAATGGTTGGCCAGACCTACCCCCAAATCGAAGAGCCAAGGCCCAACAGCAGGTTCTCTCTCCTCCCAGTATCAGGGCTATTCAACCTGTCCCAGCAGAACAAAGGGGCCAAAGTTTTTATTCAAGACTTTTTCTGGTACCCAGAAAAGACCATTCCTGGCATCCTATCCTGGACCTCTCCATTCTCAACACCTTTCTGGTAATTCCAAAATTCAAAATGTTAACTCTTCAACAGCTTCTTCCTGTGCTAGCCCAAGGATGCCCGTCTGGCAACCTTAAACTTAAAGATAGCTTACTTGCACATCCCAATAAGGGAATCCTGCAGGAAATACCTACGATTCAGGGCAGGCTCCATGCACTATCAGTTCTCTGCACTTCCCTTTGGCTTATCTACTGTGCCCAGGGTGTTCACAAAGTGTCTAGCTCCAGCCATTGCATTCTGCAGGCAGAGAAATATTCAAATTTACCCATACTTGGACGATTGTCTGATTCAGGCAGAAAGTCAGGACTTGGTATTACAACATCTGGCATTCGTAAAGAAACTTCTAACCTCATTGGGGTACACCATCAATGAAAAGAAATCTCACCTAGTACCTTGCCAACAGATTGTATTCCTTGGAGCAAGCTTGAACACAACTTTCCAGATGGCATTCCTCACTTCAGAGAAATAAGTTTATTTGACAACCTACTTCAAACTAATCTGCAAGGAAAATACTGCAAACCCTGGGGTTTATGGCCTCTTGCATTCTATTAATTCCATATGCAAGACTGCATATGAGGAAACTCCAATGGTGTCTAAAAAGCCTATGGTGTCAACATTGTCAGGACCTGTAAACAATGATTTCTATCATTCCTTGTATGAAGACAGAGTTCCTTTGGTATGCAGAGGCCTGGTACCACAACAAGGGACTCCCTTTCACTCTACCCCCTGCCACCCAAACCCTGACAACAGATGCATCAGACTGTGCATGGGGGGCTCACATGGTAGGGCAGTGCATTCAAGGCAAATGGAACCTGAGACAGATGCACCTGCATATCAATCAAAAAGAAATGTTAGCTGTACAGAATGCTCTGACAGCCTTCAAAGACCGTATTCTTCCAGGACAACTATTGGTAAAGGCAGACAACACCACAGTTATGTGGTACATAAACAAGCAGGGGGGGAACCCACTCGTACCCTCTCTGCAGACTAGCCATGGCTCTCAGCCTTGAGTTACCAAGTACACCTACAAGCTCAATTCCTACCAGGCAAACTGAATTCACTGGCAGACTTCTTAAGCAGTAATCTCATGGACCCACACGAATGGAAACTAGAACCGAAAATATTCAGCCTCTTGAGGAACAAATGGGGGACTCAAAGAGGTAGACCTGTTTGCCTCCCCTCAGAACTACCAATTGGACAAATTCTTCACAAGAACTCCCCACAGTCAAGCTTGGAAAGTGGATGCCCTGTCCTTTACCTGGGAAAGCCTCTCTGTTTATGCCTTTCCCCCTCTGCCTCTCCTCTCGAAGGTTCTACTAACGATCAAACAGGACAAGCCAAGGACAATTCTGATTGCACCACACTGGCCATGCCTGCACTGGTACCCCTCTTGTGCAGTATGACACTGCTGCAACCATGGCGCCTGCCTAAGACCCCCCTTCCCTGCTGTCCCAGCAGGTGAGCCAGATTCCGCACCCTCAGCTTCAAACCCTGAAACTTGCAGCGTGGCTGTTTTCTTGAGCTCTCCTCTAGCATCCGTCAATAAGCAGGTGCTGGATGTCATTCTGGAGGCAAGGAGGCCTAGTACTAGAAAATTCTATGCTGAAAAATGGAAAAGATGCTGTTCCTGGAGCCAGGCTCAGGGGATGGGCACAATGGTGCCCAGCTTGCCTCATATTCAACAGTACTTAACAGAAATGCTCCACAAGGGCCTATCTTTCTCGTCAATTAAAATTCATGCCTCTGCTATTTCAGCACATTATAATACTGAGCACCCATCTTCTCTCACCCCCTGCTAAAACAATTCCTTAGAGGGTCCAAATATTTAAGACCCCCCCCCCTCCCAGGAGAGCTCCCACTCCAGACTGGGACCGTAACTTTGTATTGGAAAAGCTCACTCTCCCCCCCCCTTTGAGCCAGCTGCAATAGCAGAGCTGAAATTCCTTTCTTGGAAAACAGCTTTCCTTGTAGCCATCACTTCAGCAAGAAGACAGTCTGAATTACAGGCCCTCATGGCAGTAGAACCCTTCATTATCTTCCATGCGGACAGGGTTTCCCTCGGGACTAATCCTTCCTTTATGCTGAAGGTGGTGTCCAGTGTGGCCCTGAATCAGTCCATTCATTTGCCTACTTTTTTCCTTGATCCACAAAATAAAGGGGAACATATACTGCACTCTCTGGATGTACACAGACAACTTAGATTTTATTTGGACAGGACTAAGCCTGTCAGAAAGTCTGAACAGCTGCTAGTTGGCTTTGCTGCAGGGGCAGCGGGGAAGGCCATTTCAAAGCAAACCATTTCCAAATGGATAGCCCATTGCATTAATTTCTGCTACAAGCACCATGGAAAACCTACCCACAGGAGATAAGATCACATTCCACCAGGGCTACATCTACCTCTGCGGCTTTTCTCGGAGGAGTCCCTACCAGGGGCATCCTAGAAGCTGCTATCTGGAGCTCTGTACATACCTTCACCAAGCATTACCACATGCCTAGCTTTTCTAAATCCAGAGCTGCATTTGCCACTGCAGTCTTGCAGGGCTTAATAGCTGGCCCTAATGCTCTTTAACTTCCTTCTCCCTTACTTAGTTTTGGGAATCAACGAAAATGTAATGACTGCAACAGTGTAACACGAAGAACATAGTACAGTTGTGTACACTTACCATAAATGTAGATGTTTGAGCTTTATTCACTGTTGCAGTCCTGGTTACTCTCCCTCCAGCCCCCTGACTTCTCTTGACTCTACCTTTCCTTCTTGTTTGGTATATTTATTTTTTCTTGTGTATTTGCTTTTTGTTGGGGGTAGTACCATACCATGTAATTGCTCCCTATTGTAGGGGCACCTGACATCTGGGGCAAGAAAAATGGATGTAATGGCGTCGGCTGCGTGTTTTTATACCCCTGAGGACTTGACGTCATGGAAGAGGAGAGAGCATCTGACGCAGAAATCCAAACGACTCTGGTATTCAGGCCGGCTGAGGGCTACCTGCAGGCAGAGAACCCAAATGTGATGACTGCAACAGTGAATACACTCGAACATCTACATTTATGGTAAGTGTACACAACTGTACTTTCTTAGTAAATGCTTTGGATCCGAAGATCTAGGATCCGTGGATGTAGAGTCTGAAATGTGTGGTGGGATCTGATGATGGTTGGATTGGACATAGCTTTGGATCTAGTCTTTTATCTTCTTTCTGCTTAGTTCAGAAGAACTAGAGGCTGGGGAATCCGAGGAACTAGATCTTTTTTGATGGGTCTTTAGATTTACGTTTGGGGTATTGAACCCCAGCAATAGCTTCAGAAAAGGGAGGTGGCAGTAAGCCCTTCAAAATCAGCTTATTTTCCCTGTCCGCTAAAGCTTGGGGGTTGAACCCACGATAAATACCACAGTCCTGTTGCAGGTGTTCTGGTCCCAAGCAGTAGACGCAAAGTGAGTAAGCATCTGACAAAGGCAACTTGTGGCCCACACTTATCACATTCTTTTAAAACTTGCTGGACTCTTCTCAGACATCTCCGTAGTTAAAAGCGAAGAGTTAAAATAAACTTTTTTCTTTCTTTCTTTCTTTCTTTTTTTTGGTAGACAGGTAGTGTGAAAAAAATTCCAGCAATGGTATTTAAGAACAAAAAAATACCGACAATGCTAATTATAGAATTTGCACAGTCTGTAAAGAAGACAAAAGGTACAGAATATATTGGAAAATAATGGCAGAAACTGCTTAAAAAGAAAAATGAAGATTAAAGATAAAAGTAATAGTTGTTTATAGAAGAATTTAAGATGGAGATAATGAAAAATTAACTTATCCCCCACTGAATATGCCAGAGGTGAAGGGGC